>NC_056747.1:145922349-146222349 GCF_019279795.1 Protopterus annectens | reverse complement strand
AATCTTGCAAACCTAGATCAATAAATATTTACAATGAGCACATGGTAAGATGTTTTCATCCACAGATAACCTTCCATCCCACATAGTAATTATATCCACTCTGCTGTATGGATCATTGATCTTCACTAATTTCAACAATACTCCTGAAATGCAAACTTGATGCGTGCTATAATAAAGTAGCAAGATTTGCTAGATATTCATCTCATAAAATCTACTGTGCACAGCCCTAAAAGGATGTAAATTGGCTAGAACCTTCAAATCAGCTAACCTGCTTTCAACTCATGACTGCCCACAAACTTATCTACAAGCCTGCTAGTTGTCTTTCTCTAAAAAGCATATTACTACTGTACAGCAACAACAGAACAGTATGCTGCAATAAGAAATCTTTCCTAGCTGTAAGTAACTGAGAAAATTCTGCTGGAAACTCTCTGTATTCTCACTGTTTCTCAAAACTGTGGAACTCCATCTGCTAGAGTTGAAATTTACAAAAAAACAACAAATACTTTAAAAGTCTGCTAAATCATCATTTGCAATGCACTGGACTCTGTTGATCTACACCTGGATAATTTTCCAGTCTAGACGAAAATATAAGCTGCATTACCTCTGAGAAAACATTAGTTGCTATGTACTAAATTCCCATATCATGATTATACTTTCTTCTCTGTCTACTACTGTAAAGATTTAACTAATTATATTTCTTAACTACTTACTCCTACTTAATCCTTGTTGTCCCTCATCGTACCACTACTCACTGATTTCAACCCAGGTGTCATTCTTTGTCTTCCCTTGTTTTTCTTTGTATTTCTGTCTGCTACAGCTTATACAAATGTACAGGTATTAATTATATATTATACCTAATTGTGTATCCAAAAATGTTTATGTAACCTAGATGAAAATATTATATAGAATGTGAAAAATGAAAATATACCGAATATTACTATGTATAAGAATACTGGAGCTTTTCTCCGCAGGCTTCCACTGAAAAAGCATATCTGTCCTAGTTGGACTTCCTGCTCAACAAAGATAGGTAAATACATTTTTGAATGTGTACCCCTAAGATGGCTGTCTTTCACACAAACAATAGTTATAAGGTATTCCGACTTGCTTCAGAGAAATCACATTAGTCCTGTAAAGTCAGAATACTGACCAACCAATAGCAGTGGATACCCCTGCAATTATAGGTACTTTGTTGGCTGCATGCATTTCAGATAATCAATAATGAAACAAAATAACAGCTGCTCCCCCTCCCCACCCCCAAGCAAAGTACTCTAATAGTTCATTGTGTATGAACAAGAATATAGAATGATACAAAAAATAGAGCGTCAGATTTTAAATATGTTTCCTGTATACTTAGAAAGCTGCTAGGTTTTGTATTGGTATACATTTTCTGAAGAACTGAAAGTCAGCAAATAAACATATATCATTATTTAGTCAAGTGACTGCAAACCTCCGTAATTTGCTAGATTTTGAAAACTGCACACTTTACAAAGAACAGACCAAAATCATGACAGAAAACCATTGTGGGGACAGATGAACAGTTGGGAGGTATGCATTGTATATCTCCAGAAAACCAACATTTTTTTTGAGAAAAAGAACAAAAATGTGAGGCAAGGGCTGTTAAGCGCTTTGCCCTCATCCAGTGACTTGTAAAGTTTTTCACTGATATCTGGTCACCTGCCACAATGGATTATTACTCTAAACCATCAGCCATCTAATGTAGGCATAAAGGCTCTTGAAAAATAGATACAGCTGGCCAAAAATCTGGGCACCTAAATAGCGTAATATTTCTATATCACCACTCCATCTTCCAGTAGGATTGTTGGACACTACGAAATACAAGTTTAAAAACTGACAGTGACAAAATGACATAAGTGTAAATGCATTGTCATATCTTCATTATGAAATGACAACACTGCAGATTACTTTTCCTTTTTCTTGCATAATTAATTTTAAACATGTCATCTCAGAAGTAGTTGGTAAAACTTCATAAATACAGCATAATGTTAGACTTTAGAAATAAGGTAATTCTAAGAAGTGGCTGTCTTAACTGTAAAACAACATAATGCCAGTTTGATATGTGCCAGTTTGGCAGGTCCCATCCCAAAATAAAATTAGCACACAAGGATATTAGTACTGTATAGCTTAAATATGGTGAAAAAAAAGCATGAGATTCAGCCTTTTTCTGGTGGAGCTGACTTTCAAGCAACACGTCAGTGAAGCAGTTTCTTTAGTCTGTTAAAGACAACTGTCTCAGTTTTACTCTAACCTCCCTTGTCTTTTATACAGAGTAAGATGATCTAGATGCAGCCCCCTTGGAAATTCATGGCCCACTCCTAGGAATGCTATACTCTTGCATGGAAGCTCTTGCCAGTTCAGGTCTCAGAAATTCTATTGCTGCCTGAATTTAACCAGGGATAACCTCCCCTCTAATGGCCTCTTCCTCCTTTACAACTGTTTTGCATTATAATTTCACTGCATTTTATTACTCTTTTGTTATTGGCATTAATCATACTCATAACAGTCATAGCCATAATCCATTAAAATCAGTTATTAGTCCATTAGTCTTATAGTTAAAATTGCACAATTCAGGTCAGTTCTTTTGCCCATGTAATAAAGTTACCTTTACTTGCTATTTTTGATAAGTGCCATAGCATCTTTTACATTCACTTGAGCTACCACCCTCTCAGACAGATAGGACCTCTGTTTATCTTCTCATCCAAAGACTAGCCCACTCAGGAGCACAGTATCCATTTTACCATGCAGCACTGCAATGGCAGAATTGGAAAATTTATCCCAGACATCCAGGGTGGGAAAAGAATCACAGCCTTTTGATATTCCAACACCAAAGGAGGGTGCTGTCCATTGAGCCACTAACACTGATCTCCATGTGCATTGTAAGTAAAGTGTAGTGAACAGCAGTGAAGCTGCTGCTTTGACAATTAACCTTTCACAGTATTAATTCTCACATGCTACTCATCAAGAGATGCTTAGACAAGCTCATCATTTATTATTCTGTTTGAGATTGCTCTCTTACTTTGTAGGGAAGCAAATTTTATTATTGGAATTATTTTTTTATAGTAAAGCAAATAATTCCAGTTATAGTACCTGCCAAGAATAGACCCATCTCACAGGCTGGATTTCCAGTGTTTAGAACCTAACAACTATGCAGTAAAGATATATAATGGTCATAACATTTTTTGATGGTGATGCAAGATTTTAAAGCCACTGTTTAGCAAGAGCCACCCCCACCCAAAAAAGTACATCACTGTTTTCCCTCAATTAAATAAGCATACGTATCGCTGGAACTTAAAGGTTTGGATTTTTCAGTGATCACTCAGACATGCAAATGACTGACAAACCCATATAGTAGGGCACTGACTGGGCTGCTGATCAGTAATGCTAGACTGGTCTTTGTCCTTTGAATTCCTTTCCGATTAGAGTTGCTGCTGCTACTGTCACTCTGAACAAGCGGCAGTGTAAGATGATAGTAAATTCTGTCTTGGGCACGTGTGTGTGCAGACACACCCACACAGTCAACGCTAGTCTTCAGCTATACTTTTCCTGATTCTTCCTGCTACTTTGGTCTCTCATCTCTTCCGTTTGTTCATTGGCTATGCCCTGCCTCCTCACTCAGCCAAAGAGTACAGATATAGTTTGTTCTAGGTGTATATATTGTAATAATCAGATAAAATCCAAATAACTGCACCCGACGCTGCATAGAAGGAATGAAGTGGAAATATACTCACAGATAATAAAAAATGGCAAATGTGCATAAGTAAATACAAGTGCATTTTCCCTACAGTTTCCTTAGGTTTTTCAGGTGGAAATACCTGAGGAAGCTGTGGTAAAACTGTGTTTGTAAATAATTGTGTTCATTTGCTTATTTATATTATCTGTGATTTTAAATAAAATGTTTGCATTCATTCCTTCTGCTTGGTATCTGGAGCATTATATAATTAAAAACAAAGCATTTTTTAATTTAAAGGGGTCATATGTCTCAACAGCCTGTGAACATACTTCTCGATTGTCCAGAATTTTGCAGGACATGCCCTGAGTTTGCCTTACGTTTTTGCCTTGAACCCAGTACATTTCTGATTTTCTGGTATATCACTGAGGATTACAATCAGTTAATAATGCCAGAGTTCACACACATTATTGTTCAGAAAATGCATGTTGATGCAAAACATGCTACTGTAGTTTAAAAGTTAATTGAATACTAATTAACAGATTGAACCTAATGTTTAATGCATTTTCACCATTGCTTTTGGCTTTGAACAGAGTTATTGAGCAAACAATGTTTAGAGGTATGCCAGGGAATTAGGATTGAAGCTTGTGCAGTACCACTAAGATCTGTACATTTGAGATCAATAATGTATACTCTGCTACCGACCACATCCCTGGTGCAGTAGCTGTATATGTCTTCAGAGGGAGTTTTGATAGCTGTTTCTGTATTTTATTTTATCTTTTAAAGTAATAAGATAAAGTAGAAAATCATCTGGCAGATGTCCGCTTCTGTGCTGACCTTGATTCAAAGAACCTATCAGAAGTTTCCAAGGAACCCTAGGATTCCAGGGAACACACTTTAAGAACCAATGGGCTGGAAGGGTGTGCTTGGCTGAGGATGTCCTCCTATTCCTATGTTGCAGTATTCATAACCTTTGTGATTCCTCGCATAGGCAGCCTGAACATCCGGCCAGTATACAAAAGACTTTTGATGTTGCACATAGCAAGGTGGGCAATTTAGCCCACAAAGGTGATGTCAGCACATACCATTCCTCTGAATTTCTCTGCCACTAGTCCAAACCAACTTCTGCCATTCGTCTGATCGCCTGGTGTTTGGTGTTTTCAGATAAGAGCCCTATTGGGGAAATTTTTTTTTTTTTTGCTGCTGCATGCGTTTGAGGTTAATGTCATCTAGGAAAAGGTAAGTGCCTTTGTAGGTGTCAGAGTCCACACAAAGACCGCCATAATCAGTGTTTTGCCTAGGGTCCGAGCATAATTATAAATCTTGCGAGATTTTCCAGGCATTCGTCCCTAAGACTCTTCATAGTCATCTGTTAGCTGTGAACATTTATCTCAAGAATCCACATCTGAGAAGGTTAGCTTTTGGTGTCCAAGGCACCGCAGGTCAACCTTGTGAGCCACTGAAGAAGGCTAGAAAGGTCAGTCCCGAATCTTCAGTTGTGCCTCTGTATTGGGACGTTCCTCTCAATGCCAGTGAAAGCCTGCAGGCCTGTTCAGTCTACAACCTGCAGCGGGTACCATTTTGGAAGCTGTTAGGTAGGCTGCCACTAGCATGTCCATAGAGGCATCGCAGACATACGTTCAGGGAGATGAGGGAGAACAGTGGCCCACTACCTCGAATGTTCTGAGCGGTGCCCCTCCAGCTTCTCCATCTCTAGCTATCCCTACACCTGACGCAGTGCCTAGACATACTTTGGCTATTTCTTCACAACCTGGGGGGAGATCTTCCTGGTAAGAAGAAATTTAAACAGAAACATGTTTCCTCTTCCCAGGATCCTTCTCCAGATTTGCAGACCTTCTCACAGGGAATCCTGAATGCCTTCCTAGCTTTAAATCCATCCTCGGCTCTACCTCCTATGTCTATTCCTTCCCCTACTCCAGGAGATCAGTAGAGGAACAGCAGGCCTTTGGAGAAGAAGCTTCTTCATTTGATGAATCTTTGATCTACACATCTCAAATAGAGTCTCCCCTAGGTTATGCTTCCTCTGAATTAGATTCTAACAGTGGGGATTCTCCTGAGGAAGATTTGTCCTTTGTAGAAACTATTTCCAGGATGAGAGACTACTTCAAATGGGAAAGTAGTCAAGTATCAGAAGTTAAAAAGAGATGTGACTTGTTGCATGTGGACTCTCCATCTCCTTCCGCCATCCCTCACATTTTCCCTGCTTTTCTGGGTACCATTCTCTGAGTCAGTGTCCAGATTCTCAACCTCCAGGAACCAAAACAGCCTGACAGATTCTGTATGGTCCCGAAGGACAGCAAGTTTTTATTTAAATGTCCTCCAGCAGATCCTGGAGTTGTTTCTCTTTCTGCAGACAAATCTTCTAGACTTTTTCCATATACTAATCTGCTCCCTTCTGACAAGGATAGCAAAATGATGGAAAGGTTAGGGAGAAAAGTATATACATCCTCTGCCTTGGCTTTCAGAGCCATTAACTACCACCACATGTCAAAATATGTTTTGGCCATGCTTTCCAAACTTTTCAGCTGGTGTAAGACACTCCTGATGCTCCAGCCAAGGCGCAGCTTGCCCCTTTACTGTCTACCTCAGCCCAGGTGCTTAAACATTCAATTAAACGCAGTTATGATGCAGCTGAGGTTTCTGCAAGATCAGCAGCTTCGGGTTCTGTCCTTAGGAGGTACTCATGGTTGAGACTGCAGCCTTTGCTTGATGATATCAAGGGTAAAATTATGGATGCACCTCTGGTTAATGATGTCCTCTTTGGTGTTGATGCTGTAGCCCTTTACAAGTCCCTGCATGATAAAGGGAAAGAGCTTAAGGAACTGAAACACCTCTTTGTGTCTCCAGTTCCTAAATACCACAGAAATCAACCTTCAAAGACACAATTTGTCAGAAGGAAACAACGTAGTTTCCCTCCTCCCCATAAGAAAGGGGTTGTTCCAGGCAGATCTGAGCCGGCAACTTTATGGACAGCTTCTAGGCTCAAACTCCTCCCACGATCCCTTGCTGCCCTCTAGCCGCTCCCGTCTCATTTGCTGCTCTAAGCTCCAGATTCGCTCATTCTTGGCTCAAGTTCCTGTGTGGGATAAGTAGTCTTATTTCTAAACATTGTCAGGATTTTTCTTGTATTTTCTTATTAGTGTAGTTCTTGGTAGTGTTAGTTTAACCTCCCCTCCCATTTGTTGTTAGTTCGTTGCCTGTGTGTGTTGGCGCCCTTTTTTTTTTATAGTGGCCATTATTTTCTTGCTTTTGCTGTTGGGTGATTAGTATATAGTTTCCTACTTGGCTAGTGCTTGTGTGTATGATTGGTCAGTTTCTTTCCTGGTTCTGACTTGTACTTGCTTTACTGGCTCAGTTTTTGTATGTCCCTTTGGCTGCAAGTTGTCCTGCCATTTCTAATAAGCCAGTTGGCCTTAAAAAGGTGCTCCTCTTGCGGTCGGACGATGCCTGTCTCCAATTTGCCGTTATTGTTTGGACACTGACAACCTTGAGGTTGAATGTGGCATTTGTGCCACATTCAACCCTAGGGCTTTAGCCGAGTGCCGAAACAAACTCCTTTTAAAAGGGTTGGCACATGAGGGTCCCTTGGCACAGTCCCCTGCCAAGTCTGGACTCTCAGAACAAATAAAGAAGGCCCCCTCACTCCCAAGGTCGTCGTCTTCAAAAAAGACTACACTGTTGGATCCTAGTTCCTCAGATCCGACTCCAGTCTTGACCCTTTTGGATCTGATGCCTTCATGTTCTAGCCCCCATGACTCTTCCCATGGATCTGGAGCCTCTGCTCCAAGGCCCTCGGATCAGAGGTCGCAGGAGTCCACTCACGGATCCAAGATCTCTGGATCGAGACCTTCAGATCCAGTTGGATCCAGACCAGCCACAGATCTAGCTTCCTCCGAGTCATGTGGGATTCAAGCGTTCAGATCCTTGTTTGCTGTCAGATCTGAGGAATTCTGATACGGGATTGGTGTCGGATTCCACTATTATTATAGAGGCTTCTCCATCCAGCTGTGATTGTGGCAGTCCCCTTCTGCCTCCAAGCATAGTAGTCATCCCTTAGAGGGGAGGTCCTTGGGATCTTGACTTCAATTCCCGGCCAGTTCCTCTGCTTCCTCTAGATCCTCCAGGAGTTTGCTCCCTTCTGATATGGACAAGATGATGAGGTCCTTTCTCAAGGATTAGATTGAGTTGGGCGCCCTTGCCCATCTGGCCAGGGATCCATCACCATGTTCTTCGTGTTTCACTGTTGCAGTCATTACGTTTGGGTAATCTGCTGGCAGGTTGCCTTCAGTCGGCCTGAATTCCAAAGTCTTATGTCCTGCGTGAGTTGCTGTCTTCTCTTCCATGAAGGCAGGCCGTCAGGGGTATAAAATATGCAGCCGACGCCATTTTCTTTAGTCTTTCTTCCCGCGCGGTGCCCAAAGCAGAAGCATTTTGCAAGTGCCGGTCGGACAATTACTGAAATATTCACGTTTGAGTTTCAGAACCGAAGTCTTCAATAAAGCTAAGTACCCTGTTGGGGAAACTTTTTTCTTGCTCTTACCGATGTCAGAAAAAGTTAATAATTGTATTACTTGTGGGAAGCAAATAACTCATAAGGATTTCCATTTATACTGTATTCCTTGCCTAGGCTGTCGGTTTTGTGTTAGATTTAACCAACACACTATTAAGCGTCAGTATATTTTTGCATCTAAGTATTTTGGAAACAGATTTAACTACCCAGAGATGTCGTCAGATAGCAATCCGACTACCGGAGTACATAAAAAACGCAAAGAAAAGGACAGAGAAAGGCAGTCGAGATCCAAAACCGATGATAAAGCTTCTCCTAGGCCAGTCGCCGGTTCGCCGGTACTCAGTGAGGGGCTTTTGCAGCCCCTGATACCCGCTACCTTCGAGTCGCAGGCCTCTACCGACACCCATGTGGAGTCCAGCATGCCGCAAGATACTCAAGGTATTGGACCGACGGATGTATCTCCATCGGATGGGTCCGGAGCCGCTGAGCAGCCACGGCTTCTGTGGGTGTATACAGACTTCAACATTTTTTTATCAAACCGACGAAAACTGCAAAGGCAACGACACCTTCTAAAACTAAAAAAACAATGCCCGAGTCACATGCGCAGGCCCCTATGCCTAAAAAACAGATGCCCAAAATGGCTGAAGACCTTAGTACCTTGATCAGGGGTACCCATCCCCCTCCAGACAAAAGGCCTAGGCAAGACACTGTGAATCTTCAGATCAGGTTTCTATTTCTTCTGATCAGGAATTATCTTTACCTCTCTTTTAGGATTCTGATGCTGAGGAGTCTATTTCATCTGCATCTTCTCCTGAGGATTATTCATTTGGAGAAACCTTGCATACTTTGAGGGAACATTTTCACTGGGAGAGTCAAGACTTCTCAGAATCAAAAAAGAGGCTCAGGGATTTCCTCCTTCTCCCTCAGCACAAACCTTTAGCCATTCCCCCTGTGTTAGACAATTTGGATGATATTTTTTCGGAGTCAAGCCTGACCCCTGACTCTTTACCTCTGGCTCCCAGTATGCCTGACAGGTATTACAGGGTCCCTGACTCTCATAAATTTTTATTTATAAACCCTGCTGCTGATCTTGAAACTATTTCACAGGGTCCAAAGGGAGTTATGGCCTCAACAGCAAAAAAACCTACCCCCTCCGACAGAGATTCAAGGGCGCTGGACAGATGGGGAAAAAAGGTTTATACATCTGCAACCTTGGCAATCAGGGCCTTAAACTGTCAGTTTCATATGCTTAAGTACCAACAACATGTTATGGGATTGCTGAAACAGAAAATGATGTTGATTTCAGAATGTGCAGAAAATAAGGAATTGCAGGAAGTATTGCATACAGCTGAACAAGTTGGAAAGCATACTTTGCAATGTGGTTTTGATTGTTTAGAGGCCTCCTGCAGGGCGGCAGTCACTGGATCTGTGATTAGGAGGCATATCTGGTTAAAGGAACAAAATTTGCCTGATCATGTTAAAGCTAAATTGCTAGATGCACCTTTACAGCATGATTCTCTGTTTGGTAATAAGGCAGAAGAGGTTTTAAAGAAAATGGAAGACAAAGCTAAATCTATGCAAACTGTTAAGGATTTCCTACAAGTGCAGCCACCTAGATTCAGTAGACACTGGCCTACAAAAAATTGGTCCTTTCCTGTGTCAACAGAGCTCAAAGGGGCAAATCCAGATGCCCTAAGGGTTCCAGGTACCAGGCTCAAGACTCACAGGTCAAAGCAATGGGGCGCATCCACCTCCAAATCTGGAGGAGATAAAGTGCAAACCTACAGATAGCAATCCCAATGACTTCCCTCTGCTTACACCAAGCACTTATCTTTTGGCAGCTCCCATAGGGGGAAAATTAGCACTCTTTGCTCAGAATTGGCAGTTAATAACCCAGGACAAGTGGGTACTGAACATCGTATCACAGGGATGCAGATTCCATTTCCACACTCTACCAATGACAAATGGTTGGCCAGACCTGCCAAAAAACAATTGGCAGAGGCTCAGAAACAGATTACATCCCTCATGGATATGGGGGCCATTCAGGCAGTACCAGAACAGGAAAAAGGACAAGGGTTTTTACTCGACTGTTCTTGGTACCCAGAAAGGACAAGGCCTGGTGGCCAATACTGGATTTATCGATTTTGGGCACATACCTGGACATTATGACGCTGTCCGGTTCGATTCTCAGCAAGAGTGTCTTCTGAGTGGAGACATGCGTGAATGGGCGAAACTTCGTTGAAGGTTGTGCATCAGGCCTGGCAAGCCGGTACATAAAAATCAACTGCCAATCATTAGCGGACCAGAGTTCCGCTGTGACGACCCCTAACCGGGAAAAGCCGAAAGACACAAACAAACCTGGACATTCCAAAATTCAAAATGCTCATTTTGCAACAGCTTCTGCCCATGCTGGGCAAGAATGCTTGGCTGGTGACTTCAGATTTAAAAGAGGCATACCTTCATGTCCCAATAAGACAGTCATGCAGAAGATACCTCAGATTTAAGGTTGGCTTAATGCATTACCAATTCTCTGCACTGCCCTTTGGCTTATCTACTGCGCCCAGGGTCTTTACAAAGTGCTGGCACCAGTAATTGCATTTTGCAGACAAAGAAGTATTCAAATATATCCTTACCTGGATGACTGTCTCATTCAAGCAGAGAACAAGGACACACTTCTACGACACCTGGCGTTTGTGAAAAGGCTTCTAGCATGCCTAGGGTACACAATAAACAAAAAGAAATCACAACTGGTACCCTCTCAAAAGAAAACATTCCTGGGTGCAAGCTTGCATATAACTGCCCAGATGGCTTACCTCACGCCAGACAAACAAAGGCAACTGACTACTTACTTCAGACTGATGGCAACAAAAACCCAGTCTTCTGCAAGACAAATTCTGCAGGCTCTGGGCTTCATGGCATCCTACTAATTCCATACGCAAGACTGCATATGAGGAAACATCAATGGTACCTAAAAAGTTTATGGAGTCAACATTCACACAGTCTGGAAACAATGATTCCTCTCATCCTCTGCCTGCAACAGGAGTCCCTATGGTGGGCAAAGGCCTTTCACCAAAACATGGGACGGCCCTTCACTCTACCCCCTGCCAGCCAAACCTTAACAACAGACGCATCACATTATGCCTGGGGGGGCCCACATGGCAGGAAGATGCATTCAAGGCATATGGGCACCAAACCAAATGCATCTACATATCAACCAGAAAGAGATGCTAGCTGTTCAAAGTGTCCTAACAGCCTTCAAGGACTTACTTCATCCAGGACAACTACTGATAAAGACGGACAACACCACAGTCATGTGGTATAATATAAACCAGCAAGGGGGCACACACTCATACCCCCTTTTCAGATTAGCCATGGCACTGTGGGACACAGCTTTGACCTACCATATAAATCTTCAAGCTCAATTTCTGCCAGGAAAATGGAACTCTGGCAGATGACTTAAGCAGAAACCTTATGGACCCTCACGAGTGGAAACTAAATCCACAAGTATTCAGCATGATAACAGAGAAATGGGGGAGCCCAGACATAGATCTATTTGCCTCTCCTCAAAATTATCAATTGAAAAGATTCTGCACAAGGACTTATTACAGACAAGCATGGAAAGTGGATGCCCTATCCTTCAGTTGTAAAAACCTGTCAGTTTACACCTTTCCTCCTCTGCCTCTTCTACCCAAGGTGGTCCTAAAAGTCAGACAAGAGAAGCCGAAGATGATATTAATTGCCTCGGCCTGGCCCCGCCAATACTGGTACCCAATCCTAAAGAACTTGTCTCAATACCCAGCTTGGACCTTGCCTCAAAGACCACAACTACTGTCCCAGCAAAACAATCAGATCCTGCACAATCAACTACAGACTCTGAACCTGGCAGCATGGCTATTCATGTAATCATACAAATTACACCTCTCAGTAAAGCTGTGATGGATGTCATTTTGGAAGCCAGAAGGCCTAGTACTAGAAAATCTTATGCTGACAAATGGAAGAGATTCTGTGCTTGGAATCAAGCACAAGGAACTGATACAGCAGAACCACATATTCTTCAGATTTTACAATACTCAACTGAGATGCTTGACAAAGGCCTATCTTTCGCATCGATCAAAATCCATGCCTCTGCCATTTTGGCTCATTACAATACAGAGCCACTAATCTTTTCTCATCCTTTACTAAAGCAGTATCTTAGATGAGCCAAAAACATAAGGCCTTCTAGAAGATCACCATTACCTGCATGGGACTTCAATTATGTGTTGGAAAAGCTCACCCTGCCTCCATTTGAACCAGCCGCTACTACTGATATAAAGTTCTTATCATGGAAGACAGCTCTGCTACTAGCAATTACTTCAGCAAGAAGAGTTTCAGCGCTACAGGCCCTCATGGCTGTAGAGCCTTTTATCATATTTTACCCAGACAGGGTGTCTCTCAGGACAAATCCTACTTTTATGCCGAAGGTGGTTTCCAGTGTGGCTCTTAACCAAACAATTCGTCTGCCAACTTTTTATCCAAATCCGCAGAACAAAGCGGAGAGAATTCTGCATTCCTTGGACGTACACAGACAGCTAAGATTCTATTTGAGCAGGACAAAAGCTCTTAAGAAAAACTGAGCAATTACTAGTGTCATATGCTGTAGGGTCAGAAGGAAAGACCATCTCAAAGCAGACAATTTCTAAGTGGATAAGCCACTGCATCCATTTCTGCTACTTACACCATGGTAAACCTGTGCCCAAGGGCATTAGGTCTCATTCCACCAGAGCTGCAGCTACTTCGGCAGCCTTTCTCAGAGGAGTACCAACCAAAGACATTCTAGAAGCTGCTACTTGGAGTTCTGTTTACACCTTTACAAAGCATTACCATTTGCCTCTCTACTCTAAGTCCAGGGCAGGCTTTGCCACTGCAGTGCTGCAGGACCTTATAGCCGCACCTAATGCTGTTTAGCTCCAGCCTCCCAACCATAGCTTTGGGATTCTTCCCAAATGTAGTGACTGCAACAGTGAAACACAAAGAACGTAGTACAGTTGTGTACACTTACCATAAATGTAGATGTTCGAGTGTATTCACTATTGCAGTCCAGGTTACCCTCCCAACATCCCCATGTCATTCTACAGTTTATCTTTCCTTCTCTATCTTCTACAACCTATGAGGTGTATTTGCTTGTAGACGAAGGTAAAGTTTATATTGATGCATGTATGTGTATATATATATATATATATATATATATATATATATGTATATATATTCACTTTATAACCTCGAAATACTGAAATATCGAATTTCAGTATCTCGAGACTATAAAATCGGATCCACAAAACACCGACACAAAAAACCGCAAAATTCACAACACCGAAAAAAACGCACACACTATACCACACATACACCACAACACCCACATCACAACATAAACAAACAAAACTACACACATACACAACTCATACACAAGCAGGGCAAGCCCCTGCACCCCCCATGTGGGAGGCTGCACCCCACACCCCCCCTACTTATATATACTAACTCCGAGATCGCACAAGCACAAAACAAAAGCCAACTCACACACGCACATTCTCCGACCCCTCACACACACATCAAACACATCAGCACACTGACACATACTCAACTCCCACTCAAAACCCTTAGAAAACACTTACCTGACATAACACCTACATCCACACACGGCACCGTGCACCATCAAAACACAATCCCGGACATTATGCAGCGTAAGGTCATAACCGCGAATTCGATATATATTCGAGTTCGCAATTATGACCTTTCACTATTTTTAACATTCGGCTTTATAGTCTCGAGATACTGAAATTCGACATTTCAGTAATTCAAGGTTATAAAGTGTTTCTATATATATATATATATATATATATATATATATATATATATATATATGTATATATAATTCACGAACCACGAGGAAGATAAACGCTCCTGCACAGATTAAATTATAGAAATAAAAACAGTCAAATATCATGCAAGAGTGACGATGGCTATTAGCTGCAACAGGTATCCAAGTTAGTGCCCTTTAACAAAGGTGCCAAATCTCTATAATTACTAAACGGACTGTCCGAGTATATAACAAATTCTAAGGTGATGCAAGGCAGATTCCAACATAAAATTCCACTTATAGTTAAAACAGGAGAAATTTATTTAGCATATATGACAAGTAAGCGCTTTCACCCGTAGGCTTTATCAAACTTCAACAGCCACTGACATTGCTATTGGAATTTATATAGCTTACAAATCTATCTAATAGGTTAATAGATCCAATTAGGACACATCCATTTACATTTTAAAGAAATATTAATATCTTCAAAAAGATGGATGATTTATTTAAAAGCCGCTTGATATCGGATACATTATTTAAGTTCCTTAAAGTTAATAATCCACTAGTCCCTATAATTCAGGGACTACCAAAGGTTCACAAGTCTTTAGAGTAATTATAGAGATTTGGCGCCTTTGTTAAAGGGCACTAACTTTGATACCTGTTGCATCTAATAGCCATCGTCACTCTTGCATGATATTTGACTGTTTTTATTTATATATATATATATATATATATCATATTGCTACCTTTTTGGGGGCACCTGACATGGGGGGGGGGGCAAGAAAAACTAAAGAAAATGGCGTCGACTGCATGTTTTATACCCCTGACAGCCTGACGTCATGGAAGAGAAGACAGCAACCGACACAGGACCCAAGACATTTGAATTCAGGCCGACTGAGGCCAACCTGCCAGCAGATTACTCAAAAGTAATGACTGCAACAGTGAATACACTCGAACATCTACATTTATGGTAAGTGTACACAACTGTACGTTCCTCTTCATTGGCATCTCCTCATCCAACCAAATTGCTTTTGGGCCCTGGATTGCATGGGGTGAAGAAGGGATCCGAGTACCTTTCCATTCCTACCCCATCTGAGTCCCTGACTACAACTGCTCAGCCTCCCCCTGGCCAGGCAGAGTCCCGGGCCTGAGCGGTCTCCCCGGATGCCTTTGGTGGGAGTTCCGGACGTGTTTTTTCTGACCGGTCCCCTCCCCTTGGTGCTTCAGCCCTTGACAGCTCGGGGCCAGTACTATCTGGAGGCCAGGATGTACTGGTCTGCCCTGGTCCTTCACTCCAGGCAGGTTTTCCTGCCAGGAGTGCGGACTGGACATTGTCCACACTTTCAGCTTTCTGGGTCGTAGAGAGGACCTTTTCCTCTTACATTTTCCACCCTGACCTTCCAGGGACCATTCCAGCCCCTCCAAGTGGACCCTACTCATCCTGTCCCAGTCAGCCCTCTCAAATTATCCTTCAGGTGGGAGTTGCCCCAGTTGGGGTCCCTCGTTCTTCCGAGTTCTCCCCCGGGCCACTCCTGGAGGAGGCTCCTTAGAAGAGATCGTGGAGACACCTGGACTCCCCTGCTGAGTCGTTCACCAAGGATGCAGACCTCAATGAAGGGGACGCCTCCCCCACATCTCTGCCTGAGTATGTCGCCTTTGGGGTCATCTTGGAAATTCGTAAGATTAAGGGTGATTGGTCTTCCCTCCCCTGTCTTCCTTGGAGTCCATCTTTCTGAAGGCATTCAGGACAGAACCATCTACCTCCTGGATTTCCCCCCTACAGATGAACTTGTAGACCTTATCGCCAGCTGGGCATGGAAGGAGACTGATACTGTAGAGCCTGTTCCCAGATGCGCAGACAAATTCCTCAGTACCCCTTCTAACAAGCAATGCTGGCAAAACGTGTGCCAGTTGATGAAATCATGGTAGCTGCCGCCACCAAGAAAGAGCTGGTGGAACAGAGCACGTCTGTCCATCCCCCCAGTTGTGATTCATGGGTGATTGACAGGCAGGAATGCGGGTTTTCACCTCAGCTATATTCGGTCTGTGGACGCTTAACTACCTGGTACATTTTACCCAAGTACAAAAGGACTTGTTCAAGGAGCTTACCACATCCCTTTCTGAGGTACTGCCTGCCAGGAACAAAGTCTTCCCTGGCTAATTCATCGATGAGGCTGATTACCAATGCTATGGAAAGGGCCTGTCAAGCAGCTGGCACAGGGGTCGCCATTTGACATCACACCTGGCTGTGCCTTTGTGGAGTCCTTTACGGCATCCTTTATGAACACCCCCTTCGATGGTTCTACCCTGTTTGGCCCTTTGGTCAAACCGACTCTTACCCACAGTGAGCAGGAAGGCAAGACCTTGTTAGCTGTGGGAATCAGGTTTTCCACCCCTCAATACTCCTCTTCCAATATGCAGCGAAGGACCAGGGAAATGTGGTTCCACAAATCCCAGTCTGCCTTCCAGGATGCTCAGGATGAGCCCTTTTCTAGAGGTCGGGGGAAAGGGTTCAACGGCATATGTCGCCTCAGGGGCAGAGGGGGTCAGCAAAATTAGGGCTCCAGGGAATCCTTCTCTGAGAAGCCCCAACAGTGCTCCTGAGGTGCTGCCCGACTGCTCTGCCCTGGAGGCAGTCGGGGGTCATTTGTCTTTGCACCTTTTTACCTGGGCAAGTATAACAAAAGATCATTGGGTGCTAAACATCATTTCCAGGAGTTATTCTATTTCCTTTTCTCAGTCTCCTCCTCTGGTCAGGAGATACCTCCACGATTCACCACCCCATCTGAGGGAGCTAGCTCAGGATGAAGTGCTCAAGCTTCTTCAAAAGAGAGCCATCCAAGAGGTGAGGTCCCCCCAGGGCAACAAGTGTCCGGATTTTAACTCTCACTTCTCTTTGGTGCCAAATACGACGGGGGACCTGCATCCAGTCCTGGACCTCCGTATACTCAAATCTTTCTGTAAAGAAGTCCAAGATGTTCTTCGTGTTTCACTGTTGCAGTCTTCGCACTAGGGTTATCTGCCTGCAGGTAGCCCTCAGTTAGCCTGAATACCAGAGTCTTGGGATTTCTGCGTCAGATGCTGTCACCTCTTCCATGACGTCAGGTCATCAGGAGTATAAAACATGCAGCCAACACCATTACATCAGCTTTTCTTGCCGTGCGGGAGCCGGAAGCAGAAGCAGTTCACAAGTGCCAGTTGGCCGCTACCTGAAATTTTCATTTTTCGAGTTTCAAACCTGAAGTCTTCTAAAGCTAACTACCCCATTGGGGATCCTTTTTTCTTGCTCTAACCAATGTCAGGAAAAAGTTAACAAGTATCTTGCCTGTGGAAAGCAAATACCTCACAGAGATTTTCATTCTTACTGCGTCACCTGTTTAGGCCCAGACCACGACGCCCCACGCTGTCGGTTTTGTGCTTGGTTCAACGCCCAAATTATTCGTCGTTGAGCTGTCTTTGTCGCCAAATTCTTTCTCTCGTTCTCCATGTTCCGAAATGGCTTCGATAAGCCATCCAACTACCACTCTTCTGAAAAAAACATAAGGATAAAGAGAGAGACAGACCGCATAGGTCCAAAACTGCAGACAAAGCTTCCATTAAGCTTGTTGCCAGTTCACCAGTACTCAGTGAGGTGCTTTTGCAGCACCTGATAACCGCTTCTACAGATTTGCAGTCCTCTACTGAGACCCTTTCGGAATGCCGCAAAATGCTTCTTCGACTATGGAACCTGCGGATGTCTCTACCTTGGATGGGTCCAGAGTCGCTGTGCAGGCACTGACTTCTGAGGGTGTATTCAGACCTTCCGATGTTCGTATTAAACCGACAACTTTGTTTCTGAATAAAACTACTGAATTTCTCAGGCCCAGTGTTCGCACTACATCTAGGAGACTGACGACCAAAGCGCATTCTCAAGCTCCCATGCCACAGAAACAAATGCTTAGAATGGCTGAAGACCTTATTACTCTAAAAGGCAAAGAATTGATTTTCCTTCTAATCCTACCGACCATGAGTCTGATGACTGTGACCCCTCTGATTACCAGGATATACCTTTATCTACCTATGAGGATTCAAATACAGAGGATTACATTCCCTCTGCATCCCCCCAGAGGACTTTTCTTTTGGTGAAACCTTGCATACCCTAAGAGAACATTTCCGCTGGGAATGCCAATCCTACCCACAGTCCAAAAAGAGACTCGGAATTTTTAGACTTGCCTCAGCACAGGCCTCTAGCTATACCCCGTATCCTGGATATTGTAGATGATGTCTTCATGGACTCCAGTCTTACCGTTGATACTTTACGCCCAGCTCCTAGAAAGCCTGACAGGTACTACAGAGTACCTGACTCTCACAATTTCTCTTTAAAAATCCCACTGCAGATCCAGAGACCATTTCCCAGGGGCCTAAAGGTATTAAGGCTACTACAGCCAAAAACCCTACTCCTTCGGACAGGGATTCTAGGGCTTTAGACAGATGGGATAAGAAGGTATATACCTCTGCAACTCTTGCCATCAGGCTTTAAATTGTTAGTTTCACATGTTGAAGTACCAGCAGTGTATTATGGAACTAATTAAACAGAAAATGTTGATTCCTGATTGTGCAGAAAATAAAGATTTACAAGTGTTAATGTATTCTGCAAACCAAGTTGGTAAACATACTTTGCAGCGTGGTTTTGATGCCTTAGAAGCATCTTGCAGGGCTGCTGTCACTGGGTCTGTTCTGAGAAGGCATGCTTGGCTGAAGGAGTAAATCTTGCCAGACCATGTCGAAGCAAAATTACTAGATGCTCCATTAAACCAAGAATGTTTGTTTGGCACAAAAGCAGAGGAAGTTCTTAAAAAGATGGAGGAAAAAGCTGAATCTATGCAAACTGTTAAAGATTTCTTACAGGTACAGCCACCTACATTCAGTAAGCATTGGCCTTCAAAAATCTGGTCCTTTCCAGTCCCTCCCAGACCTTCTCAGTCCAAACCCAGGGGCAACAGACCACAAAGACTACAGTGTCAGGGCATGCACAGATCTAAACAATGGAGTGCTCCCCACCTCCAAAACAGGGAGTGGTAAGCCACCCCCTTATGGAAAAAGTTCACAATGACTTGCTCTTCATCCTTCCCAGCCATACCCAAGTACTTGCACCCCTAGGAGGAAAGCTCACCCTTCATGCAAAAAACTGAGAATATATTACCCAGTACCAATGGGTCTTAAACATTGTATCCCAGGGATATAGATTCTACTTCCACTCACTGCCAACCCCAAGCAGATTGTCAGACCTTTCTCCAAACCAGTGGAAAGAGGCCCAAAAGCAAGTACTTTCTCTTCTCAGTATCAGGGCTATACAATCTGTTTCAACAGAGCAGAGGAGACAGGGTTTCTACTCCAGACTGTTCCTGGTGCCCAGAAAAGAGAACTCTTGGTGCCTTATTCTGGATCTGTCAATTCTCAGCATCTTCCTGGTATTACCAAAATTCAAAATGCTTACTCCAGCAGCTGTTTCCTATGCTAGCCAAGGATTCTTGGCAGGTCATCTAGACTTAAAAGAAGGTTATCTGCACATTCCCATAAGGGAATCTTGCAGGAAATACCTAAGTTTCAGGGCAGGCTCTATGCACTATTGGGTCTCTGCACTTCCCTTTGGCTTATCTACTGCACCCAGGGTATTCACAAAGTGCCTGGCTCCAGCCATTGCATACTGCAGGCAAAGAAATATTCAAATTTACCCATAGTTGGACGATTGCCTGATTCATGTGGGCAGTCAGGAATTGCTACTTAAGCACCTGACATTTGTAAAGCGACTCCTATCTTCTTTGGGGTATACCATCAATGAAAATAAATCACATCTGGTACCCAGCCAAAAGATTGTATTCCTGGGAGAGCAAGCTTGAACACAACTTCCCAGATGGCATTCCTAACTCCAGAAAAGCAGGTTTATTTGACAAATTACTGGCCACCCAAACCCAGCTATCTGCAAGAAAAATACTGCAAGCCCTAGGATTCATGGCCTCATGCATTCTCCTAATTCCATATGCAAGACTGCATATGAGGAAACCTCAGTGGTACTTAAGTCTTTGGTGTCAACATTCTCAGGACCTGGAAGCAGTGATTCCTATCTTTCCTTGCCTAAGGACAGAGTTCCTTTCGTGGGCAAAAGCTTGCAACCACAACAAGGGACTCCCTTTCACTCAACCCCCGCCGCCCTAACCCTGACAACAGATGCAATAGACTATGCATGGGGGGCTCGCATGGCAGGCAAATGCATTCAAGGCAAATGGAGCCCAGGACAAGTTCACCTGCATATCAATCAAAATGAAATGTTAGCTGTACAGAATACACTGACAGCCTTCAAATACCTTATCCTTCCAGGATAACTCTTGATAAGGACAGACAACACCACAGTTATGTGGTACATAAACAAGCAGGGGAGGGGAGTCATTCCTACCCATTCTGCAGTTTAGCCATGGCTCTGTGGAACACAGCCTTGAGCAATCAAGTGCACCTGCAAGCTCAGTTCCTGCCAGGCAAACAAAATTCATTGGCAGACGACTTAAGCAGAAATCTAATAGACCCACATGAGTGGAAACTGGAACCCAACTCATTCAAACTTCTAATCCACGGGTAGGGGACACCAGAGGTGGACCTCTTTGCTTCCCCCCAAAACCATCAACTGAGCAGATTCTGCACCAGAACTCCCCACAGTCAAGCATGGAAAATGGATGCCCTATCCTTTACATGGGAAAACCACTCAGTCTGCACCTTTCCCCCTCTGCCCTTCCTTACAAAGATACTACTCAAGATCAAACAGGATAGGCCAAGGACAATCCTTATTGCACCAGACTGGCCACGCCAGCACTGTTACCCACTCCTACGCAGTCTGACAGCCGTGCCACCCTGGCACCTACATCTGACCCCCTCCCTGCTGTCCCAGCAGGAGGGACAGATTTTGCATCCTCAGGTACAAACCCTGAACCTGGCACCCTGGCTTATTCCCTGAATACATCACCAACAACCCTCAGCAAACAGGTGCTGGATGTCATCCTTGAGGCCAGGCGGCCTAGTACTAGGAAATCCTGTTCAGAAAAGTGGAAAAGATACTGTTCTTGGAGCCAGTCTCAAAGAAAGGACACAGCCGTGCTCACCTTATTTCAAATCCTAGATTATCTAGCAGAGTTGCTCCACAAAGGCCTATCCTTCTCATCAATTAAGATTCATGCCTCTGCCATCTCAGCTCATTACAATACTGAGCCACTCCTCTTCTCTCACTCTCTGATCAAGCAGTTCCTAGGAGGAGTTAACAATTTAAGACCTCCAAGGAGAACTCCCACTCCTGCCTGGGAACTTAACTTTCTACTAGAGAAGCTCACACTTTCACCTTTTGAGCCTGCTGCTAAAGCAGAGTTAAAATTCCTCTCTTGGAAAACGGCCTTACTTCTAACCATCCCATCAGCAAGAAGAGTGTCTGAGTTACAGGCCCTTATGGCTGTGGAACCCTTCATTATCTTCCATGCGGACAGGGTTTCCCTCAGGACTAACTCATCATTTATGCCCAAGGTGATATCCAGTGTGGCTTTAAACCAATCCATCCATTTACCAACCTGTTTCCTAATCCACAGAATAGAGGGGAAAGGATCCTGCACTCCTTGGACGTGCACAGACAGGTTCTACCTTGACAGGACTAAACCTTTCAGAAAATCTGACCAGCTTGCTAATAAGCTTTCCTACAGGGGCAGAGGGCAAGGTCATTTCAAAGCAAACCATTTCCAAATGGATAGCACACTGCATCCATTTCTGCTACAAACACAGTGGAAAACCTACCCCACAGGGGATCAGAACATTCCACTAGGGCTACCTCAACAGCATTTCTCAGGGGAGTCCGTACCAGGGTCATCCTGGAAGCTGCAGCCTGGAGTTCTGTGCACACCTTCACCAAGCATTACCACTTAACTGTCTTTTCTAAATCCAGAGCTGGATTTGCCACACCAGCCTTACAAGGCCTGCTAGCCAGCCCTAACACTTCTTGACTGCCTCCACCCTTCCTCAGCTCTGGGAGTCAACCCAAGTGTGATGACTGCAACAGTGAAGCACGAAGAACATAGTACAGTTGTGTACACTTACCATAAATGTAGATGTGTGAGTGTATTCACTGTTGCAGTCCTGGTTACCTTCCCCTCCAGCCCCCTAACTTCTATATGCCTTCTACCTTTGCTCTTTTGTGGCCATATCTTATGGCTATGGTATTTACTTTTTACTGGTGATGTTCCTCACCATTTAATTGCTTCCTATTTTTTGGGCTCCTGACATCTGGGGCAAGAAAAACTGATGTAATGGCATCTGCTGCATGTTCTATACCCCCTGACAACCTGATGTCATGGAAGAGGCGACAGCATCTGATGCAGAAATTCCAAGACTCTGGTATTCAGGCCAACTGAAGGCTTCCTGCAGGCAGATAACCCAAGTGTGATGACTGCAACAGTGAATACACTCGAACATCTACATTTCTGGTAAGTGTACACAACTGTACTTTCCGGATGGTCACTGTCCAGTCTATCGTGCCTCTGTTGCACAAGGAAAATTGGATGTGGACGCGTATTATATAAAAATAGACATGTGCACCAGTAGACATCTCCGCTTTCAAGTAGAGGCCAATCACTACCAGTTCAGGACCCTGCCCTTTGGTCTTACCACAGCCCCATGGGTGTTCACCAAGTACATGGCGGTGGTCGCAGCTCACCTGAGACTGGGATTTCAGGTGTTTCCGTACCTCGACAATTGGCTCCATACCTCAACAATTGGCTCCTCACAGCTCCCACGAAGCATCATCTGGCCACTGCCTCTCAGTATCTACTCTAACTATTGGACCAGTTAGGGATTACAGTGAATCTCCCCCATATCAAGCCTAATTCCATCCCAAAATCTGGAATTCATCGAGATCCAGTTGGACACTGTGTCAGAGATTGCAGCGCTACCTCTGTTGCATACAACTCATCAGAACCCATGTCCAATGTCTTCTAGATCAGACACATCCTCAGGCTCACCTTATTCTCAGGGCCATAGGGGTCCATGGCAACGGCCATCTATTCGGTGCCGTTAGGCCAGGTTTTACACGAGAGTTCTGCAGTGGACTCTAGTGGTTCAATGGTCCTCCCTGTATCATCCGATGACAACCCCGATCCGTCTCACTCCATTGTGCAGGCATCGTCTCCTTTGTTGGCTCCAGTCTCCCGACCTCCTCGCAGGCAGACACTTGTCTCTTCCTCCCCCAGCGCCACAGTGACCTCAGACGCTTCCCTATTGGAGTTGGTGGGGGGCATTTTCAGGGAAAGTCCACCACAGAGACCAAATTGCATATCAGTGTTCTGGTGATGAGTGGAGATAAGGGTGGTCTTCCTCATGTTGCAAGCCTTTCAGGACTGCCTCCCTCCAGGTTCCATTGCAGTTCACACAGACAACATGGCTGTTGTGTGGTACATCAGCAAGCAGTGAGGCACACATTCATATCTGCTTTATCGTGAGGCTGTGTGGGTGTGGGAGTGGGCGATGTCCTCAGTGCGCTTTCTTTTTGCAACACATATCCCCAGAAAGTCCATCGTACTAGTGGACAAACTCAGCAGGCAATCATGAGTCCTCACAAGTGGTCCTTGAATCCTTCATTGGCAATAGAGATCTTCTTTTGCTAGGATGCAATCTATTTGCTTCCCCTCTGAACCAGAAATGCAGCTGGTATTTTGCCCTGATTCCCCCAGACAGAAAAATCCCCCAGGGATGCTCTGCTTCACGATTGGCCTCTGGGTCTCCTTTATGCCTATCCTCCTTTACCTCTTCTTCCCAGAGTACTTCAGAAAGCTTTTCGCATCAAGGCCACCTTGATCCTCCTTGCCTCTTTTGGCCTTGGCAGGTGTGGTTCCCCCTTCTACAGTCTCATTTGAAGTACCCCCCTTGGGTACTAGATCATGTTCCAGATCTGATTTCCCATCCCTCTCAGTTGCTGATTCCCAATCTCCAGATGTTTTGTCTGACAGTGTGGTTTGTCCACTTCCGGTAGTCTTGAAACAGTTCAGCCTGGCTTCCTCTGTCAAGAATATTATCTTTTACACCCTAACCCAGGCCCAAACACCTCCCTCTCTACATCTAAATCCATTCCACTAGCATCCCTCAACGCACAAAGCTTAGCTAACAAAATTCCAAACCTACAAGCCTGGCTACACCATAACAAAACAGACATCTTGGCCATATCTGAAACCTGGTTAAAACCTCATATAAAAGATGTGGAGATAGTACCACCTAACTACTCCATTATCAAAGCAGACAGAGCCCAAAAAAAGGTGGTGGAGTAGCTCTACTCTACTCTACTCATCCTGTCTATGTATTACTCCTTACAATAAAGCTATTCCCCAATTCAACAACGCAGAATTAATACTAGTTCAACTTCGATTAAATAAACACAAAAATATATGCATAGCCTCCCTTTACATTCCCCCTGGCGACAATATCTCTGTACTTGAAGATATCCTCTCCTGGTTTTCTACCAATATCTCTAATGAAACCAGTATCATGGAAGACACCAACATTAATTGGTCCTCGATTCAGTCCCCTACCCCCTCCCTTAACATCAACCTGTATAACTACTCTCAACTCATCAACTCCACTACTAGGCCCTCTAAAGACTTCACTAATGGCAGTATTCTAGACTGGATCGTATTCTCTCACCCCCACTAACTACCCTGATAGTGGAACTCTTTCTGACTCCCTTAGCGACCACCTTCCCATCTTTGCTAGGTGTCTTCCTTCTCCCTTAAAAGTTACCCATAATTACGATACTTCCAGATGCCAAAAAAACTTCAACCCAGAAGCCTTCTCTGACTCCCTAAAATCACTTAACTGGTACCCCCTAAAAACTCTACCCCAAGCAAATGCTATTGCTCACTTTAACTCTACTTTCCTAAATCTTTTAGATACTTATGCTCCCTTAAAAACCAGAAGAATAAAAAACAAAACTTACCCCCTGGCTAACAAAAAGCACACTAACAACCATGCAACTTAGAGACAAAGCCTGGGCATGCTATCAAAAGCACAAGTCTCACACTACCCTCAATGAGTACAAAACTCTTCGTAACACGGTTAAAAAGCTTATCACAGCAGACCGTCAAAACTACTACTCCTCACTTCAAAGTAAACATAAAACCAACCCACAACAATTCTGGAAAGGTATAACCACTCTCTTACAACCTGGTATAACTGAAAACCCAATCCCTAGCCCAAATGTACAAGACAATGATCTTGCCACCCAATTTAACTCTTTTTTCATTGACTGTATTTCCAAACTAACATCATCTGAAGTAGTTACTTCATTTGTTCTGCAACCTGTGGGTCTCTGATCCGACCGGCAGCTTTCCAAGCTTCAAGATCTGAGCTCCTAGCTCCTCCCCTCTACCCACAATCCCCTGTCACCACCACACTACCTCAGATCGTTTTTGCCGCGGCTTGAATCACAAGCATCTTGAGAAGAGCTCCTGAGCTTAGTAGCAGTGAAGTGACATTTTTCTTGAAATTTTCTTAAAATTTTGACAAAGTTAAAAGAAGAGGGTGTTGAGAGAGTGTTTCTCTGCCCTTTTTTATTTTTGGGATTGCGTTTTGTTCAGTTAACCCGCCCCTAGGTGTTTGGGCATGTGAGTGTGTGTGTTAGGAAAATGGCCGAAGGCCATAAGGCTATTTTTTCTAAGTGCACTGGGTGTGGCCATAAGCTTTCTCCAGCTGATGGCCACACTCAGTGCGTTATATGCCTGGGGGTTGCCCATTTGTCTTCAGACTGCCAGGTTTGCGCAGCCTTCAACCCCCTGGCTGTGAGGGACAGGAGGAAAAGGCTTATTCTGGCGGGATTGCTTCCCACGTAGGAGGCCTCTTCCTCCTCTCCCTCCAAGGTGCAGGGTGCCCAGGTAGCTTCGGCACCCCTGACCCCCTCAACTCAGGCTGAGACTCAACCTCCCACTATTGCCTTGAGTATGAGGGAAGTTCAGTCTTCTCCTTCTAGGGAAAAGCACAGGGAGAAGCACAGACACACTGCCATCGAAGACTGTTAAATCGCCTCTGAGGGTGTCCGGACCTTCTCCTTCTCGGCTCCGATCCCCTTCCTTCTCGCCGGAGCCAGAGGAGGAGCTCCTATCTCAAGGTTGTCGAGGCAGCCTTCCGGGCCCGCTTCTACAACCTCCTCTAGATCTACTAGGTCTCTCTCCGACGCCGATATGGACAGGATGATGCGTCGGTTTCTGCAGACCCAAATGCAGATGGGGGTGCTCCTGCCTCCCCCCCCCCCACAGGGGGGGGAGTGCAGCTTCAACATTTGCCCCGATTTCTCCTTCTTCAACCCGGATCCGGGTTTTGGAGTCTTCGGATCCAGGCCCTTTCGGAGCCGGGGTTTTGTCGGCGCCGGTGGCCCAAGCCTTCTGGACGCTGACCATACCCTCGAGTATCTCAGATCCGAGCTCTCGGGGCCGTGGGCCGGGCGTCGGATCCGTGGGAGCGGGTGCATCTTCGGTGCCTCCTATGTCGGAGAGCACCTCCCTTTCGGATCCGATGGCTTCGGCTCCGACCCCGATCCCTATCTCGGAGCTGAGGAGACTGCTCTCGGGGCCGGAAGAGAGTAGTGCTCCCTCGGCGTTCGAGGTAGTGGAGAGGGTACTGTCGAGGTCTTCCAGGTCCCTGACTCGGGCTTTGGATCCTTCCGCTCCCTCACTGCATACGGGTCTACCGTCCATCATCCTTCCATCGGGACAGCCTGCTCAGACCCTCCAGTTGGTTCCTTCGGTGGAACAAGAGGCCGTTGACGAGCCCTCTTCTGATAGTCCCACAGAGGAGGTGCCTCGTAAACGGACGTGTAAAAGGAGGCACATGGACTCCCCCGAGTCCGTCACCACAGATACGGACTTAGAGGAAAGGGAAGGTTCCCCAAGGTCACCCTCCGAGGATGTCTCCTTTGGAGACATCATGGAAATGTTGCGTATTGGGGGGGGGGGGTGTCTGCCCAAAAACCTTCCTCGGATGAGTCCGTATTTCTGGAGGCATTTGAAGCGGGCCCATCTACCTCCTGGGTGTCCCCACCGGCAGATCCCCTGGTAGATCTCCTGACTACTAGGGCTTGGCAGGAACCCAACACCGTGGAGCTTATCCCACGCCAACCGGATAAAATCCTTAGCCCCCCTTCAGATAGGCAGGTTTGGGCCAAAGGGTCTCCAGTTGATGCCATGTTGGTGGCTGCTGCCACTAAGAGAGAACTCTCCCAGGAGAGCTCCACGGTCCACCCGCTGGACAAGGAGTCCCGGGCGCTGGACCTTATAGGGAAGCAGAACTTTGCTTCAGCAACCTTCTCTGTGAGGGCGCTGAATTATATGGTGCATGTCATCAGGCTGCAACAGGATTTTATCAAGGAATACACTGCAGTTCCACCAGAGTCCATGTCGGTTGAGGTCAAAACCGTGTTCTCGACTCTTATAGCCACTCTCAAGTCCATTTCAAATACGTCCATGCGGCTACTGTCTTATGCTACGGAGGGAGCCGCAAGGGCCAGCGGGGCAGGTGTTGTCTTGTGATGCCACGCCTGGCTCCGCCTTTGTAATTTCGCGGAACCTTTCAAGGCGTCCTTCGCGAACGCACCCTTTGACGGCTCTTCGCTTTTTGGCAAGACCGTACGTGATACACTAGTCCAAAGCAAGGAGGACAGGAAGACGCTGTCTCCCATCGGATTCTGCTTCTCGAGCCCCCAACGTTCCTTCTCAAGGAATCAGAGGGGGCAAAAGAAGCTATGGTTCCGGAAGTCTCAGCAATCCTATCCAGCTTCGGACTCCACGCCCTCCAGAGGCAGAGGGGGGCAGGGTGGACGCCGGCCCAGAGGCAGAGGGGGACCGTGTAACTTCAGGTCTAGGGAGCCTTTCTCTTGAGAGACCCGTGCAGCAGCCCTGAGGGCTTACCAGACTGTCCAGCTCTGGAGGCAGTCGGGGGGAGTTTAACGAAGCACCTGTCAATGTGGGAGTCCATCACGAACGATCAATGGGTGCTCCGAATTATATCCAGAGGCTGCAAAATTCCCTTCCTATTTTGCTCTCCCTCAGGTGGTCGCCTCCCCGATGTCCCACCCAATCAAAGAGAGGTGGCGACTGTAGAGATTTCAAATTTCTTAGGAAAAAGAGCCATCCAGCGGGTCCCCCCAGACCAATCCGGATCGGGCTACTACTCAAGGTTCTTTTTTGTGCCAAAAAAGATGGGGGACCTCAGGCCCATTCTAGACTTGTCCGCCCAGAACATGTTTGTCCCCAAAGAAAAGTTCCAGATGGTCACTCTACAATCTATTCTGCCCTTAATGCAGGAGAACGACTGGATGTGCTCTATAGACCTCAAGGACGCGTACTACCACATTCTAATGGACAGACGGTCCAGCAGGTTCCTCCGCTTCCGACTAGGGGCCAGTCATTACCAGTTCAGGGTCCTTCCATTCGGACTCACCTCAGCCCCCAGGGTGTTCACCAAAGTCATGGCAGTTGTTGCGGCCCACCTGAGGCTTCAGGGCATAAGGGTCTTTCGTACCTAGACGACTGGCTCCTCACAGCAACCAACAGGCATCAACTTTGTACCGCGAGGGACTATGTTCTGTCTCTTGCCGACAGCTTGGGCATTTCAGTCAACATACCAAAGTCTTTTCTTCATCCTGTGCAAGCAAGCATTAGATTTCATAGGAGCCAGGCTAGATTCCCGATCTTCTCGGGCCTTCTTGACCTCGGACAGGCTGTCCAGCCTCTCACTCCAAGTTCTGGCTCTTCTTCGCAACAAAGCTTCGCCAGCAGAGTTAGTCCTGAGAACACTAGGCTCGATGGCAGCGGCTATCGGACTCTCTCCCCATGCTTGCCTAAGGATGCGTATATTACAGTGGACACTCCAAGTTCAATGGTCACTGTTACACCACCCATTGAATACTCCCATCCCCCTGAGCAGGGTTTGCAGGGAATCCCTCCTTTGGTGGCTTCACTCCCCAGAACTCAGGCGAGGGAGACCCTTTGTGATTCCCCCTCCCCAGGCCACGTTAACCACGGATGCTTCGCGCCTAGGGTGGGGGGGGCATTGTTTGGGCAGAAACGTCCAAGGTACGTGGACCTTGTCGGAGACCGCCTTGCACATAAATGTTCTGGAGATGAGGGCGGTGCTTCTAGCGTTGCAGGCTCTCCAAGACCTTCTACCTCTAGGAACGATTGCAATACAGACATACAATATGTCAGTGGTCTGGTATATAAACAAACAAGGGGGAACCAGATCCTACCCTCTTTGTCGAGAAGCCATGAGAGTTTGGGAATGGGCGATATCCACCAACCGCTTTCTGATAGCAACGCACATTCCAGGACGATCCAACATTCTGGAGGACAAATTGAGTCGAGTAATTCTCACTCCTTACGAGTGGTCTCTCAATCCGAAAGTTGCGAAGGAAATTTTCCACAAGTGGGGTTGGCCTCGCTGCGATCTTTTTTGCTACCCCCCAAAACACAAAATGCAGCGAGTTCTTCGCAATTCTTCCCCCAGAAGGGGAGAGCCCCAGAGATGCTCTGATTCATGCTTGGCCTCTCGGTCTACTCTGTGCTTACCCCCCGCTTTCGCTCATGGCGAAGTTCATTCAGAAAGCCGCACGGTTGGGGAGCAAAATTATCCTCATAGCCCCATTCTGGCCTCATCAAATCTGGTTTCCATACCTGCGGTCTCACAGTCTGTCCTCCCCTTTAATCCTGGATCCCATTCCAGATCTGATATCGCACCCAGCAGGGTGCTCAACACCGAACCTGGTAAACCTCAAGCTCGTGGCTTGGTTGATCCAGTTCCACTAATGGCAAGGACTCCCGGTATCTCATCACCAGTGAAAACTATTCTGGTAGCGGCTCATAAACCGTCCACCAGGAAAATCTATAATAGCAAGTGGAAACGATTTTCTATCTGGGCTAACAGCCAGGGTCTCAACCCTTTTACTGTTCTGATTCCTACAGTCTTGGATTTTTTGTCCATGATATTTGAACAAGGGGCCAGTGCATCAACGATAAAAGTACAGTTGGCAGCAATATCCCATTTTCATGTGGGAGACGGATTAGGATCTCTAGCATCTACAAAATTGTGTAAGACATTCTTGCGTGGCGTTTTTCTTCTCAAGCCACCGGTAAAATCCGTGACTCCCCATTGGGACTTGACCTTTGTTCTGCAAGCCTTAAAGAAACCTCCTTTTGAATCTGCAGCTTCTGTACCCCTTAATTTTCTGTCCTGGAAAACAGCATTCTCGGTAGCCATAACTTCTGCTAAAAGGGTTTCAGAGCTCCAAGCTTTGTGCATGAAACCTCCCTATCTTATTTTTTACAATGACAGTGTCTCAGGACTAAACCCGTCTTTTTTTACCAAAAGTGGCATCTGTGGCAAATATCAATCAGACTATCAATCTGCCAGTATTTTCCAAGAATTTTCAAAATAAGGGAGAATACGTGTTGCATACACTAGATGTATATAGACAGTTGCGTTTTTACCTGCACAGGACCAAAGACGTTCGTAAGGCTGATCAGCTGTTTGTGTCATTTGCTCCTTCATCCATGGGAAAACCTATATTCAAAGTGACACTGGCTAATTGGATTTGTCAATGTATCTCACAGGCTTATAAGGCATCGGGCAAAACAACCCCATTTAAAAATCGTGCACATTCCACACGGTCCATCGCAACTTCTGCAGCCTTCTGGTCCAGGATGCCGTTGGATAACATATGTTCAGCAGCCACTTGGTCTTCTGCTCATACGTTTATTTCTCATTATAAGCTGGACATGATATCTAGAAGCAGGGCGTCCTTTGGCTCCTCGGTGCTTCGGAATATCCTTCCATAGGCCACCCAGGTTTCTTTGTTTAGGTAGCTAGGGACTCTGTCCCACAGGTTGCAGAACAAATGAAGTAACTACTTCAGATTTAGAAGTTATGTACTCACCATAACGTTCCATCTGAGTAGGTACTTCATTTGTCTGCAACCGTCCCCCCCTGCCATCCCCCTAACCTGCATCGGGTTTCTAGGATCATTTATGATTCTTGAGAATATCTGAACCTGTTTATTACAGGTTTTTCAGGTGATACAGCAAAACCGATCTGAGGTAGTGTGGCGGTGACAGAGGATTGTGGGTAGAGGGGAGGAGCTAGGAGCTCGGATCTTGAAGCTTGGAAAGCTGCCGGTCGGATCCAAGACCCACAGGTTGCAGACAAATGAAGTACCTACTCAGATGGAACGTTATGGTGAGTACATAACTTCTAATTCCTTCTCTAACAACTATCTACCTCCTACTTCCACTTGTCCTCTCCCAACACCCCCCATCTCTACTCTATCATTCTGTAACCTCGCCAACCCCTTACATTCTCCCTGAAACCAATCCCTACTTCTACCATAAAAAAACTCCTGCAGAGGCTAAAACCATGCACCAATGCCCCCAATAACATTCCCTCATATTTCCTCAGCATAGCTGCTGAAGCCATCGCCCTCCCAATCAGTATACTAATCAACCACTCTATCCAAGTTGGTCTTGTTCCACAACTCTGGAAAAAGGCTTTTATCATTCCCCTTCACAAAGGAGGTAACAATACTAACATTACCAACTTCCGGCCCATCGCCATCCTCTCTCCAATTTCAAAAATTCTAGAGAAATGTATCCATCTTCAAGTCCTTCCCCATCTGTTAGACAACAACCTACTAACTCCTACTCAACACGGATTCCGACCCATTCATAGCACTGTGACGGCCCTCCTATCGTTCTTTGAAACTGTGAATAAAGCTAGAGATTCTGGTCTCGCTGTATCTACCATCCTACTCGATCTCTCTAAGGCCTTTGACACGATCTCCCATAACCTACTACTTACTAAACTTTCTAAGCTAAACCTATCACCTTCAACTCTCAACTGGTTCACCAGCTATCACTCCAACAGGCAACAAGCCGTCAAGTGGAAAAAAGCCACCTCCTCTTTCTTTAACACCCCCACAGGTGTCCCACAAGGTTCCATATTAGGCCCTCTCCTCTTCAGTATATTCATTAATGATTATTACCGGTCTATCCCCTATGCTGACATCATCCAATACGCTGATGATTCTACAATCATCTGTGCTGCCTCTTCCATCCCAACTCTCCTAAAGCTGACTCAAGATGCCTTCTCCACCACAGAACAGTGGATGAAAGACAACCATCTTGCACTTAATGCAGTTAAATCAAAGCTAATGGTATTTACCCCCTCTAAAACAACACGTTTGATAGACAACTATTCTCAGTCACCAGTCAAAATAACACACCACTTGAACTGGTATCTGAAACCAAACTGCTAGGTGTTCAAATCGATGACTAGCTTAAATTTGGTTCCCATCTACTACTAAACATTAAAAAAAAAACACCAAAAACTTGGCCTGCTTTACCGACGCAAGTCATACCTCACCCCAGCTACCAAGCTCACTCTCTCTACCACATTTCTCATACCCTCCCTTCTCTATGGTGCCCCTCTTTTAACAAACCTGCAGTCATCTCTCAGAACAAAACTATCCACTTGTTATAATAAAATAGCCAGATTCGCCACTAGCAACAAGTCTTCAACCCATCACTGTGCACCACTCCACAAACTAAATTGGCTTGAACTTCCCAACTACCTCTCCTGTACTCAGCTCACCTTTGCACACACACTCATTTTTCAGCCATCCATCTGTCCCTCCCTGTCCACAAAGACTTCTCAGATCTACTAATCAAAACCTAATAGAAGTCTACAGACCCCTTCGTCCCCCAAGACAAAACCTCCTGTCCTTTTCCCTAGCACGCCTATGGAACTCCCTCCCTCCCTCCATTCATACCATCACTAGCCTCCCTACCTTTAAAAAATCACTACACTCCCACCTAACATCCACATTGGAATGCTCCTGCTCCAACCCCACATAATCATTCTCCACTTTCTACAGTCTTCCATTTCATACATTCTTTATTGAAGCTAGTAATCAATTTCTTAATAATACCTACCAATCTGAAAGCCTTCTGCATCTATCTACTCACTTCCTAATTCTACTTGAACAATGCTCTCCATAAAAAAAAAAAAAAAAAAAATGTTTTTTAGTATTTTTGATTGTAACCTCAGTATTTTGTTATGTCTTGTAATCAGAAATTGTTTGAAATGTAAATCTCTGTAATCTTTGTGTAATCTGTGTTGGAGCTTTTCTCCCCAGGACTCCATTGAAAAAGGGTTCTTTTGGCCCAATGGACTATCCTGGTTAACCAACTGCAAATAAATAAATAAAATTGACTCTCAGATGGCTTCCATTAGAAAGGTTTACTCCAGTAGATGGAAAAGGTTCTCTGTTTGGGCTAAGCAGCTCAGTCTGGATCCTGCTTCAGCCCCCATTTCAGAAAACCTTCTCTTTTTGTCTTCACTCTTTCAGGCTAATGCTAGCTTCTCTGCTATCAAAGTGCAGTTGGCAGCTGTCTCCAACTTTCATATTTGCAAGGAACCTACCTTTTCCTCTCACTTGTGCAAGGTGTTTTTGAAAGATGTTTTTTTGCTCTGACCTCCTGTCAAGGATCCCCCCCCCTCCCGGGTCCTTTGCTTTCTGCCGCAATCTGTCACAGAGTCCATTTGAGCCTGCTGCCACATATGATATCAAATTTTTGTCATGGAATATGGCTTTTCTAGTAGCCATAACTTCAGCTAAAAGAGTTTTAGAATTGCAGCCTCTTTCAATCAAACCAACTTTCTTGGTTTTTCTTAAGGACAGAGTGGCTATGCGATCTAACCCTTCATTCAGGCATAAGGTTGCCATTGAAGCAAATCTGAACCAGTCAATTCAATTGCCAGTTTTCTTCCCAAATTTTGCTAATAAAGTGGACTATCTCTTGCATATGCTGTATGTGTGTAGGCAGATGTCCTTCAAGAATGCAACTGCAGTCATAACATATGGGTTATCCTGCCTCAGGCAGCCCTCGGTCGGCCGGATTCCAAAGTCTGGGTCCGGCGTCGGCTGGTGTCGCCTGCTCTCCGACGTCAGAACGGCTGGAGTATAAAGGCATGGGCCGACGCCATCTTCTTCAGTCTTTCTTGCCGCGCGGTGCCCGAAGCAGAAGCAGTTCGCAAGTGCCAGTCGGTCAGCTCCTGTGTTTTCAGTACGAAGTCATCTAAAAGCTAAGTACCCCGTTGGGGAACATTTTTTCTTGCCTCAGCCGATGTCAGAACAAATTGAGAAAGTTAATAATTGTTTGTCTTGTGGTAAACAAATACCTCATAAGGACTTCCATTCTTATTGCCTCCCTTGCCTGGGCCCAGACCACGACGTCTCGGCCTGTGCTTGCTTTAATAAGCGCACTCTCAGGCGCCGGGCAGAATTTGCCGAAGACTTTTTCGGCGAATCTTTCACTTATATCATGCCGTCGGAACAACCGACAACTCAATCTACCAAAAAACGAAAGGACCAGGACCGACATCCTCGGCCCGCGTCCTCCACCGATACTATTCCTAAACCCTCCACAAGTGCTTCGGTCCCTTCGGAAGCGGTAATTCAACCGCTCCAGGCTGACGACACAGCGTTAACACGTCCTTCCGTCTCTGAGTCTACACCGGTGCTGGTTGTTGATTTTCCTCCAGAAACCGAAGTTCTGGATCTACCCGACACCATTCCTGTGGACAAGGTTACTCCTGCACGTGGGGCAGCTAGGCCTCCTGTATCCATGTCCATCAAGGCCTTTGCACGTGCTAAGGCCGCCAGCCAGGCCAAGGCCCATCCTAAACCTACTGCCCAGGCCCCTTCTTCTGATAAACAGATCATGTCTCTTGCTGCAGATCTTATTTCTCTTATCAGGGGTCTCAGCCTCATCCAGACAGAGGTTCTCAGCCGCCTGCAGAGAAAAGGCCCAGAACTGAGCAGGCCGACAACCTCTCTTCAGATGAAGCCTCTGGGGATTCTGAGCATTCAGATACCCAAGAAGAATCCTTCCAGGCCTATGAGGACTCTGATGCTGAGGAATCGATTCCCTCTGCCTTTCCTCCAGAGGATTTTTCGTTCGGTGAAGTCCTACACTCTATGAGGGAGCATTTTAAATGGCAGGGTCAGGAATTCTATGATTCCAGGAAAAGGCTACGTACCTTCCTCAAGCTACCCCAGCACAGACCTTTAGCTATCCCTCCAGTTATGGATGTCCTGGATGATGTTTTCTCCGACTCCAGTGCTAACCCTGATTCTCTCCCTCCTGCTCCTGTCAAGCCAGACAGATATTATAGGGTCCCTGACACCCACAAACATCTCTTTAAGGCCCATTCTGTGGATCTAGAAACTATTTCACAGGGCCCCAAGGGAGTGGCTACTTCCACAGCCAAGAATCCTCTGCCAGCGGATAGGGAAGCTAGGTCCCTGGAGAGATGGGGTAAAAAAGTTTATACCTCTACCACCCTGGCCATGAGGTCACTTAACTGCCTTTTTCATATGTTTCAGTACCAGGATTTTTTACTGGATGATTTACAGAAAAAGCTAGATTCTCCTGAGCCTACCGATAGAAAGGCATTGCAGGATCTAGTACATAACACTCAGCAGGTTAGAAATCATTTTCTTCAGTGTGGTTATGATGCATTGGAGGCTTCATGTAGGGCAGCTATGACTGGGGGTTGTTATACGTAGACATGCTTGGTTAAAAGAACAGCCACTGCCAGACCATGTTAAAGTAAAGTTACTTGATGCACCTCTGGAAAAACAGAAGCTTTTTGGTGCTAATGCACAAGATGTGTTGAAGTCCATTGAGGAAAAAGCTAAATCAGTACAGACACTGAAAAGTTTCAAAGGGGAAAAAACAGGCGTGGCCGAGGTAGAGGGCAATACCGAGGCTCCTACAGGGGCCACCAATGGCAACCACCAAATCAAAGAAGTGGCGCAGGCAGTCCAGCTGCACCACAAGGACAACCACAATGACTTGACTTTCATACCGTCTACAAAGGCTCAAAGAGAAGCACCTTTGGGCAGAAAATTATCCTTATTCTCAAAAAACTGGCATATCTTAACCAAGGACAACTGGATTCTGGATTTAATAGACAAAGGTTACAGATTCCACTTCCATACTTTACCAATAAGACAAGGCATGCCAAACCTGCCACTTCATCAAAGGGCAGAGGCACTCAATCAAGTTTCAAAGCTGTTAAATATAAAAGCAATAGAAAAGGTCCCTCCACAGGAACAAGGCCAGGGATTTTATTCAAGACTGTTCCTTGTTCCAAGAAAGGAAAACAAATGGAGGCCTATACTGGACTTGTCTACTCTAAATACTTATCTCATTGTGCCAAAGTTCAAAATGCTGATGTTGCAGCAACTCCTTCCCATGCTGGGCAAGGGGTCTTGGCTGGTCACTCTGGACCTCAAGGAGGCATACCTGCATGTCCCAATCAGACAAAGCTGCAGAAGATACCTCAGATTTCTTGCAGGGACAGAGCATTATCAATTCTCAGCATTGCCGTTTGGCTTATCTACTGCGCCCAGAGTGTTCACGAAATGCCTGGCATCAGTAGTGGCACACTGCAGACTCCAGGAGATTCAAATCTACCCCTACCTGGACGACTGCCTCATACAAGCAGACAACAAACAAACCTTGATAGCAAACTTGGACTATGTCATTCAATTACTACAGGCCTTGGGATACACAGTCAACATTCAGAAATCAGGACTTCTGCCACCGCAACAGATTATTTTCCTAGGAGCCAAACTGGACACAAAAACACAAATGGCTGATCTCACAGAGGAAAAACAACAGCAGTTACCGGAGTACTTCAAAGGCCTAGCAAAGCTCTCCCAGCTGACTGCAAGGAAAATCCTGCAGGCCCTGGGGTTCATGGCATCTTGCATTCTTCTGATACCTTTGGCAAGACTTCATATGAGAAAGCTGCAGTGGTACTTAAAAAGCTTATGGTCCCAACACAGCCAAAGCCTAGAGGACGTAATCCCACTCATTCCATGTCTGCAAAGAGAATTTTTGTGGTGGGCTCAAACAAGTCAGTTAAACAAAGGCATGTCTTTCAGCAAACCTCATGCAGGTCAAATGATTACAACAGACGCCTCAGACCATGGATGGGGGGGGCGCACATGGAGGGCAGATGCATTCAAGGTCAATGGACTCCAAGGGAAAGGCATCTGCATATAAACCAAAAAGAGATGTTGGCAGTGATACATGTATTCGAGACTTTCGAAAAATCACTTCAACAAGGACATTTGCTAATAAGGACAGACAACACCACTGTTATGTGGTATATAAACAAGCAGGGAGGCACTCATTCTTATCCCCTCTGCAGACTAACAATGATTCTCTGGGAAAAATCCCTAAGTCTGAAGATACATCTGCAATCCCAGTTTGTGCCAGGCAAGGACAATGTACTGGCGGACAAGCTGAGCAGAAATTTCTTGGATCCACACGAATGGATGCTGCATCCTCACAAGTAACAAGGACATGGGGAAGACCGGACATAGATCTCTTCGCTTCTCACATGAATCATCACCTGGAAAAGTTCTGTACAAGGACCCACCATCCTCTAGCCTGGAAAACGGATGCTCTCTCCTTCAGCTGGAATTCCCTTACAATTTATGCATACCCTCCTCTACCACTGCTGACCAAGTTGATACTGAAGATCAAAGCAGAACAACCAACAGGCATTTTGATAGCTCCAGACTGGCCAAAGCAGCACTGGTACCCATTGCTGTTGAGCATAACTCGGACCAAACCGTGGCCTCTGCCCCTATGGCCTCTGCTTCTAACACAACACAATTACAGGACTGTTCATCAAAACCTGAAAACATTGCATCTGACAGCCTGGAGGTTACCATAACTCCTTCCAATATCTCTCTTTCCAGAAAAGTTCAAGAGATCTTACTGGAAGCACGCAGACCTTCCACCAGAAAAACCTATTCAGCCAAGTGGAAGAGATTCATCATCTGGAATGCTAACAGGGGTCAGGATGCAACAGTATTGAGTATACCTCAGATATTGGAATACTTGGCAGAAATGTTTCATACTGGTCTCTCATATTCTTCCATAAAGATTCATGCCTCAGCAATCTCAGCAGAATACAGTTGTGATCCACCTGTGTTTTCACATCCATTGCTAAGACAGTTCCTAAGAGGGATAAAGAATATCAAACCTCCCAGGAAACCGCCAGTACCTGCATGGGACCTCAATTTAGTCTTGGAAAAATTAACTCTTCCTCCCTTTGAACCAGCAGCAACTTCAGAAATGCAATTTCTCTCATGGAAAACGTTTTTCCTATTGGCAATCACATCAGCAAGAAGAGTCTCGGAGATACAGGCACTCATGGCAGTACCTACTTTTCTCATTTTTCATCAGGACAGAGTCTCTCAAGAACCAATCCTTCATTCATGCCAAAAGTAATTTCCAGGGTGGCTCTAAATCAAGCCATTCACCTGCCTACTTTCTTCCCCAATCCTCAAAACAGGGGGGAAGCACTGCTGCATACTTTGGACTTACACAGGCAACTACGCTACTACTTGGACAGAACTAAGGCCACCAGAAAGTCTGGCCAACTGCTTGTAGCCTATGCTGCTGGAGTACAAGGAAAAGCAATCTCCAAACAAACAATTTCCAAATGGATTGGACATTGCATCAGATTCTGCTATTCTTTTCATGGAAAAGGTGTGCCAGCCAATATTAGGCCACACTCCACCAGAGCTATAGCCACATCCACAGCTTTCCTAAGAGGAGTGGCTACAAAGGACATTCTAGAGGCTGCTACATGGAGCTCCGTGCATACATTTACCAAGCACTACAACCTGCCTTTATACTCCAGATCCCGAGCAGGCTTTGCTTCGGAAGTCCTGCAGGGCATTTTAGCTACACCATCACTTTCTTAGTTCCAACCACCCCCAGCTTGGCTATGGTATTCAACCCATATGTTATGACTGCAGTTGCAGTCTTGAAGGACATAGTACAGCTTTGTACCTACCATAAATGTAGATGTCCGATAGATATGCAACTGCAGTCGGATTTTCCCACCTTCCTACCCCTCTGCTACCTTCTTTATGGGTCCACTACCCCTATTCCTATTAGCTGGGGGTTTCTCCTATGGTGTATCTGTTTATTACTGTTGTGCATGTCTGGAATTTTTAATCCATTCACCAAATTTAGCCTTCCTAGGAGGGCACCTGGCATCTGGGGCAAGAAACACTGAAGAAGATGGCGTCGGCCCATGCCTTTGTACTCCAGCCGTTCTGACGTCAGAGAGCAGGTGACACCAGCCGACGCCGGACCCAGACTTTGGAATCCGGCCGACCGAGGGCTGCCTGAGGCAGGACAACCCATATGTTATGACTGCAGTTGCATATCTATCGGACATCTACATTTATGGTAGGTACAAAACTGTACTTTCTGATTTTCCTTAGATAGAACGAAGGATTTCTGCAGGTCTGACCAGGTTTTTGTGGCATTCTTTGTTAACAGGAAGGGTAATCAGGCAATTTCCAAAGTAACTATTTCCGGTTGGATTTTGATATGCATTTCCTTCGGCCAGTCATCCAAAAACTTATCCTTACCAGGTCCAATCAGAGCTCATTCCACTAAGTCATTGACTGTGTTAGCTGCCTATCTTGCCCATGATTTCATAGATGACATTTGTGCAGCAGCCACATGGTCTTCTCCTCTTACTTTTGCATATTAGGTTGGACACAGGAAATTGCGGCAATTCTGGTCTTGTATGCATTGCAACTTGCTCCAAATGTAATGATTTCTACATTGGGAAAACTGTTAGGAGTTTACATAAACCTATATACGAGCACTTGTATGCCATTAATAACAAAGATGAGAACAATGCTTTATATAAGCATACAAAATATTGTGGCTATGATTCAAAATTCTTATTTGGCATTCTGGAAAAAGTTAAAAGGGATGACAAGGGAGGCTTTTGGGAGAATAGGGTAGATGAATGTGAACTTAAATGGCAACTAAGGCTGAATGCAACAACTTTGCCTGGTATTAATGAACATATATCTATCTTGCCTGTTTTAAAGAAAAAAAAAACAGTGATTTTATGATCTATTTAGTGAAGTGTTACTGTTTCTTTAAGGGAACAATGAGTAAGTCATATGATGATTTTAAATGCTATTTAAATGATGGTTTTAGTTTGTTAAATGGTTCTGAAGAAGTTCCTTTGGGAAATGAAAGCGCTTGACTTTTTTTGTTTTTGAATTAAAGTGTTATTTATACTATGACATCTTGTCTGGACCTTATTGAGAATTATCCTCCTCGGCTTGTTATTTGGTACAAGTTTATTTTTGCTTTCGGGTACACACTGCTGTTTGATTCTTTTGCCAGTCACTACAAGCTTGATATCATCTCCAGAAACAGACCATCCTTTGGCTCCACAGCTCTTTCTCATGCCCTTCCATGAGGCCACCTAGGATTTAGGGTAGCTGGGACTCTGACCCAAGAGTGAGGAGTAGTGACGGGGATAAAATCAGATAGAGTTATGTACTTATAACTTGCCATCTGTGTTATCCTGTGCTGCTATTCATTACGATCCCTTCTTCCTTCCCCCATCCTGTGGGATCTAGAGGTTGTGGAGATGTCGTATCTGGTGGTCAAGCTCTTCCTTAGCTGCTTTCTAGCTTAAGGCAAACTCGATCTGAGGGGTTAGAGGGCAGAAAGGGATCATGAGAGAGGGAGGAGCGTGAGCCTCAAAGCTGTTTTTAAAGTTGCTGGTTTGGATCTGAGGTCAGATCCAAGACCCAAGAGTGATGAATAGTGACATAGGATACCACAGATGCCAAGTTATGGTATGTACATAACTCTTTGTTTGTTTCAAGCAGTTTATATTCCTTTTGCTCAAAATGTGCTGGCAGACACTCTCTCAGCATGTACATAGTACAAGCCCACGCATGGATGCTTCACAGGGATGTTTCTGGACATTCTGTATTGGTGGGGTACTCCTCCAGTAGACCCATCTGCCTCCCTCATGAACAGACACCTTCCAAAGTTTTGTACCAGAGTTCCAGGCCATCTGGTATGAAAGGTGGACATCCTATCCTTCTCATGGCAGGGGATATTTCTTTATGCATTGCCCCCCTCCCCACTCATTCAGAAGGTCCTACTGAAAATACAACAGGACAAGCCAAAAGTCTGGCTGGTGACTCCCTTTTGGCCAAGACAACTCTGGTTCCCTCTTCTGCATTTAGCTAAGGGCAGTCATCACAAGTTACCCCACAGGGTGGATCTTCTCACACAAGAAAAAAGGGATCACTTATTCACCCCCCATCTCACCACTCAAACTCTGTGGGTGATAGGCTTTTGATATCTTTCATACACTTTTTTTCCTAAGGATGTGCTTCTAGTCCTGCAGAAGGCCAACAAACCCAACACTTGGAGATCCTTTTCATCCAAATGGAAGACGTCCCCCATCTGGTGTCTAAAGAAAGATCTAGATCCATTTCAGTGGATATTCCATTGATTCGTTCCTATTGTTGTATTATCTATTAGACATTCCAGCATGTCTGTCTTTATCTCCTCCCCTAGCTTCTAGGTTAAAAGTTAAGCAGTTCCTCAAAGGTGCCCTTCACATTAGGCCTCCCAGGAAACCTGCCCCTCCTCCTTGGGATCTAACTTCTCTCCTGAAAAAGCTCACTTAGGCTCCTTTTGAGCCTGTATCATCAGCTTCCTTAAAATTTTGTACATGGAAAACAATCCTTAGTAGCCATCACGTCTTCCAGAAGAGTTTCTGAACTCCAAGCCTTTATAGCTTGCCAAGCTTTTCTCATTTTCCACAAGGATAGGGTATCTCTTCGTACTAACCCACTCTTCATGCCCAAGGTGGGTAATGACTTGTCCCTAAACCAATCCATTCATCTGCCCACATTTTTTCAACCCTAAAAACCCCAGTGAAAGGGTCCTCCTTTCATTGGATGTGGATAGACACCTCAGATTTTATCTGGACAAAACCAAGCCTATTAAGAAATCTGAGCAGTTGTTTGTTTCCTTCCATCCCAGGATGCTGGAAAAACCTCTTTCCAAAAAAACTATTTCTACTTGGATTTCTAAGGCAATTTCATACATTTATGTCTCCCATGAGAAGACACATTCTACCTCTTTAAAGGGACACTCCACTAGAGGAGTAGCCTCTTCAGGAGCTTTCTTCAACGATCTGGACACTGCATCTATTTTGGAAGTGGCCACATGGTCTTCTTTCCATACCTTTACCAAACATTACAAACTGGACAGCATCTCCAGGTCCAGAGCAGGATTTGCTAGGGCAGTCCTGCATGGGTTCATATAAACCTCCTCTGCTCCATCCTCCCTTTCCTTTCCATGAGCTTTGGTACTCTCCAAAAGGTTATGAGTACTGCAACATAGGAATAGAGGGACATAGAATATTTGTGTAAAATCTTAACATAACCATAGATGTCCTTCTCTTCCATGTTGCAGTATTCTATCCCACCCTCTTATCCCCTTGGTACTTTCTGTTTACTGAATGATGTATACCTCATATCCTTGGACTGGTATTCTGACTGGGGCATTCAGTTCTGAGGAATGGTATGTGCCGACGTCACCTTTATGGCCTACATTGCCTACCTTGCCATGTGCAATGCTGCACGTACCACGCAGTAACAAAAGTCTTTTGCATAATGGCCTGACATTTGGATCACCTAGGAGGAGACTCCCAAAGGTTATGAATACTGCAACATGGAAGAGAAGGACATCTATGGTTATGGTAAGATTTTATACAACTATTCTTTCTAATGTCTTAATTTTGCTCACCTGTCTAGGTTCTAGTCCTTCCTAGTATTCCAGGCACTGGCAAAGGCAGTAGCTCTTTCTGATTTTGGCATTTAGTAAAGAGCAGTTTGACCCTTTGCAAGAACTTCTGCAATGCAATTCATTTAGCCTGCTGTTGTAACTTTAATTGTGCTGATAATACAGATAGGATAGCAAGCTCAAATATGTACCTAAATGGTTGAGACTATCCTTTAGGCAGACCTCTTAAGACATAGTGGATGAATTTCAAAACAAGAAACAGACATTGACCAATGTACAATGTATGTGTGACATTACCCACTTCTTCCAGGTCACCCAACTTCGGCAGAAAAGTGTCTTGCATTATAGGATGATGTGGGTATGAAATGTTAAACAATCCTTGGAGAGCCATTATAAAGACCATCAAGTGATTGCTATTGGTACATGGTTATGAGACAGCCATGAAATGTAGCTCTTACATTTATCCCTGGAAAGAGCTTCAGTCAAAGAATTTGTGACATGCCCAGACTCTACTATCCAAAGGAAATCTGTTTGGTCCACATACAAGATCCATTTGGTTTATTGTAGGTAGATACTGTTTATTGCATAATGTGTTGCTGTTTGAACTGTCCTCCTTACTCTGTTTACCAGTTACTCCATTATGGAGACCTTGCAGGAGAAGGACTGATTGTTTACCAAGGTGCTAACCATTGTGACCAGAGGTCTTGCAGAAGGAGGACCTCCATTTTACCCTTATCTGGGGGTGACCTTTTTTTAATTATATTCATTTGTTAACTTTTGAGTCAACTGGTTCATCTGAATTCTGTCATTCATGACCTGGGTGATAAGGGCTTAGATTATTTTTTTTTAGAATCGCCCACCAGTCAGTATGTTTCAAGAGGTGAGAGGGAAGCATTATACTTAGAAAGAAAGTCATGTATTCATGGTGAGAACTCAGAAATGCATACACACAAAGGCCAGAAATCAGGTTTCAACTTTGGACATTCAAGCTGTCGTAGAATCATAGAAAGATGCAAGGCAATTGGGCCATGTGGCCATTTACAGTCTGCCAGTACCCACCCACTGACCTTTTCTCCTCCTCATCTTCCAATGAGAGAGAGGACAGTCATGCCTGGTGTGAATTTATGGATACCTGTCAAACTGTTTAATTCCCTCTTAAAAGAGGATATAGTATATCACATTGCTTGATCTAGAATGGAAGTTTGTTCCAGAGAAGGGGTATTCATGTGACTGATCTCTCTCTCCACTGTGATTTGTTTATTTGCTAAATCAGATTAAGATCTCTGACCCTGGTATTTACTGGATTCTTTGATTTGTGGAGAAGTACAAGATCTTGGACTGCTGGATCCCTAATGGCTGAAAAAGGTAAAGCAAAGTCACCCGTAAGGAGTCTACAGGATAGTAATACTTTAAGGCAAAAATCTTAATCAGTGAGCTGTTGTGCTGTCCTTGCCCCATTGACCCCTTTTTTGGGCTATGTAATTTCTGACTTAGGTACACTCTTGTCTGTAGGACTTTGGATGTCTGTAAACTGGAAAAAAGAACGCTGTACTCTGCTCAGAAGATTGTGTCCACTGGGGTAGAACTTGGACACTTCTCAAATTTAGTTCTAGCCAACATAAAATGCCCAGGCAGTTGTCTTTCTCGGGGCATAGCTGAGAATGCACTGTAAGATACAAGCTTAGTCCCTTCCATGACTTCTGGGATTGCTTGTGACAGTCATCTTTACTGGTTGTGTCACATGCCTAAAGATACTGGTGTTGTAGTGGATGTGTCTCTTTTTGTGTGTGTGTAGAATCATCACTGTTTTACAGGGCTTCTGGTGTTAGATATGTCTTCCTTGTTGCAGCAAAATTCATTGTAGATCTTTGACGTATGCTTTCCTTGCAGACTGAAGTTTCTAAATTTGAACTCTTATCTCCACTTTCCCTTTGTATGATAAATTCTCTTACCCCACATGCAGAGAGATAATGCATGTCTGGCATTGGTAGCATAACATAACTTCATAGAAAAAAGGATGTGGTGGTGGTCTCCCTGGAATTGACCATTTCTCATTTATTGCCTCCTCTTGTTTTGCAAGTCTGAAGGAGATCATGTTAGAATTTTTCTTGCTGGAGTAGCAGAAAGATTCCTTCATGCATTTCCATTCCCTCTGATTCTGCACCTCACTGGAAAATTCAGAGAAGAAAGTCAAAAGTTCATTCTTGTCGCCCAATGGTAGCTAAGAAAATGTTGTTTGGAGTATGTCACATCCACAGTTGTGGCGGAGACTGTTTCAGTACAAGCCCAGGATACCCTTTAGTTTGGCTGACAGATGCGTCACTGTTAGGGTGTTGCCCTTTCTTTAACTAGATCCCTTGCTCCATCCAAACCTCTCACATTATTGAGGCAGAAAAATAGCCTTTTACTCATCAAACGTTGTCAATCGGAAATACCTTTTGTTGAGATTCAGGCCTTTTTTATTTTGTGAGCTACATTTGTTTTTTCTCAAGGATCAGATGTCCCTTAGAACTACCCCAAATTTCCTTCTAGAAGTATTGTCAGAATTGTTGTTAATCCAGGTTTGTTTTCTCTTGTTTCCTTTCAGGATAGAAACCAGGAAAAAAAAAAGAGAGCCCTACCCACCCTAAAAACTACTACCAGTTTAGTTTTTGTTTTCTCCCTGAGGAAGGAACTTAAGTTTAATAAACCAGAAAAGCTGCTGTTTTTGTTGCAGCAAGGGTGAAGGATCTTACAGTTGCTAAGTATACCTCTCTCAAGGGATTTGCTAAGTGCATCAAGTTTTGCCAACCGACTTTGAATTGTCCATTGTAAGATGCTGGTGTCAGAGACTGTTAAAGCAGTTGTAAAGCTGCTTCCAGTGCCTGCTTTGAAAATATTTCCATTATGGATATATTTGCTATGGATATTTTAGTGCCTACTCACACCTTCACAAAACATTATCACTTGGACCCTGAATGTATGAGTCAGGCCTTCTTTGGGTACCTTGACATTACAGGATTTGTCCCTCTGTGCTTCCATCTTTTTAACTGTCTGCAGTAGTTACCACCTCCAGAAGAGCTTTAAAATAAGATTTAGCTAGTTTATATTTGCTGTGTTACCTGATCTTTAAAGGAACCATCTTGTGCAGGTCTTTACAACCCCCCCCGGTTGGGCAGTGCCCCCTCTCACTCCTTCTAGAGGATGCCAGTGAAGTCCCTCCTAGTTAAGCAAGTGTGTGTGTGTATGTGTAATATGCCCAACCTCTTTTTATTTTTTCCTGTTTTATAGGTTGTGGATTGTCGAAGGAGTAATGTGGAGGTTGGGCACAGTCCATCCAAAGCACAATATGAATGTGCTCACCGTCATAAGGCATGTACATCCCAAAAAGCAGGGGGAAGAAAGGGGAGAAAAATAACTGAGCTGAGGATAGCAGAAGGAGGATATCCACAGTAGTTATCCACTGTGAAGAGTTGCCTTGCAAATCAAATAACAGATGAGTTTTTGTCTGTTAAGTCTACTTCAGGAGGAAACACACATTGACAAGACCTTAGTTCACATAGTTCATTATCTTATCTTATCAAGTTCTGCAACAAAGTGTTAATTTGAACTTGACTACTGAATTTATTAAGAACTAGCATTCTGAATTTCAAGAGAGGTGACTAGCTTGTATTCTTGGAGTTCACAAACCTTTTTCCCCCTCATTGTCTTCATTAAGTGATCTCAAATGCCTGTAACATGTTTGGTGCCAGAAATTGCCACTGATACCAGTAACGAGAGGCATTATGGAGTAAAGAGTGAAGTGTTAGTAGGATTTAAAAACATCCTTTACTGTCCGGAAAAGTGCAAGGTAATGCATTCTGGACATGTATGGTAGACTGGTGGCTGCAAGTCACCTCCAAACAAGATGCATGAATATCCTTAATCCTAGTACCCTGTTGGAAATGTCTGCATTGCATAACATTGTTGGTGACTACTTACTGACTTCATTTGGACTTGCTAGTCACAGAGCACAGTATTACAGTGCACACAGCTAGTGGACTTTCATCATATGGGCACAATGGTTCAAAGTAATTGCAGATTTGGCAAGCACTTTAAGGAAGCGTTTGATAAGACAGTTTGAGAAGTCATGGAAGATTTATTCATTGAGTGTAGATTTTTTCAATGTACAGTTTATTGTAAATGATTATCTCAACATAATTATTAAGCACAACAGAATCAGTTGGGAAGTATTGCTCATTTTTCGTAGTGCTACAGGGACAGCAATTGTACATAAAAAATCCATATTTTATTAAATTCAGCTCCTCGAATGAGGTATTAAAAAGGGAAGGGAGAAACCATCAGCCTTCAGATTTATTAATGAATATATATACATCAGATCTTGACTCCTTTGCATCTTTTCTCTACTTTTTTTTGGCTCTATCCACTTTATTAATTCACTGATATCATATAGAATTCAGTTTATACCTTGCTGTACCCAGTTACTTTTAGCTCATGGGTGTATACATTATTTATAAAGATAGCACTGGGATACCTGTCATTAAACACCTTCCTCTTCACCACTTCCTGTGAATAATTCCTCAGATAATTTAGGCAATTTCTTACCACCAAATGTCTATTTAGATATAGCTGATAGGCCAAGGGATCCAGTTGCACCATAGTAAGATCCTTCTTAAGCTTAGCTTGCTCCTTGTACTCAGTAGTACTCCCAATAGTCCCATAAGTACATCATCTTCCATTTAGTACCATATTGAGGATTTATCATTTTACACCATTCTCTAAGTGTCCACATATAAATGTTAATTGTATTGATAACTACTGTAGTATCTTTAGCTATATGAGTTATAGCTTGCATGTGATATAACAGCTACACAGCTCTCAAAACTTCAGGGCACATTCCACAAGACCAAACTCAGTCAGCTGAAGCTAAGCTGACTTAAAAAGAAAGGTTTGGGTGCCAAGTCCTTCAGAGTTTTCCGACTACATAGAAGAGAGTTCCTCTGTGGGCTTCAAGGATTGATGGTTGGCTTGTGTTGTTCCTTTGGGGTAGATGTGTTCTCTCTGGTGGTAAAAACTTCCATTAAAAGAAAATTACTTAACACTTTCTTGTTCAAAAGTTATTTTAACGCTAGGAGTTTGTGTATTAATGAACTGTCACAAGACTGTATTCTACTTTTAAATGAGAGAGCTCTTTTGTCCCTGTCAGTTTAAAAGTTGTTTAAGGTAGTTTAACACAATTTTTCTGCGGAGAAATTATTTTACTTTTTGGCAGAGTATTTTAGAATGCTTTTTACTGTGTTTTATGTGAAGTGAGTGACTTTTAAATACTTGGGTTTTGCCATTTTTGATAATTAAAAAAAACTAAAATGCCGCAAAAAAAAAACAAACTTGAAATAGGAAGCAGGCAAGACGATAAACCTCAGCAGATGCACCAATTCCAGACACAGTGATGCTGATAAACTGCAAGTTGAAATTTTATTTTAAGCTCAACAATGACAATAGGCTTTTCGTCAGTGTCCCACACCAACTTCATCAGAAAAACAAACAACACATTCCAGCTTACACCTTAATAAAAAGCTCATAAATCACATGACTACTTAGCAATTAAGCCAATACATTCACAACACCTGCTCAAACCCTTCCTTAAGAACTCAACCTTACTGAACAAGCAGTAAAAGGAATAGCCATACTTTTGTAAGCCACGCTGAAATAGATAAAACATAGGTGAAGAAATTAAAATGAATGCAATCTACAAAAATAAATAATAAAATTACCTAACTAAACTTCTTAATTTTAAAATACGAGAAATGGATAACATTCCATTTAAGCCTGGATAATGATAAGCTTCTAGTTTTAGCTGCCAAATTAATTTGTTTTGTTCTAAAAGTAACGTATCTGGACCCCCCCTATTGGAAGGAACTACCTGATCAATGACTGAAAAAGTAAATACATGACCCGGGTATTCCTTAACATGCCTGGCAAGCACATTCTCCATCTTCTCTTTTTTGATGGCATAAAGGTGTTCATAAAGGCGTTCCTGAAGTTTCCTGTCAGTTTTTTCTATATAAAACACCGGGCATGAAGAGCACCTAGCCAAATATACCACATGTGAACTGGCACAGTTAAATCTACCCCTGATTGGGTTATTTGGTCTCCCAATACTGAAAAAGGTCCCTGCTTTAATAAACCTACAGTATTTACACATATTGCATTTATACATCCCCCTAACCGGGGCATGGTTCGATTTCATCTGTAGAATACTCTTCAGATTCAACCCCCTCCTAAACACCACCTTGGGCGTGATCTCAAACTGTGAGTTACCTGGCATGTCTAATCGTAAAATACTCCAATTTTTCTTTATGATGGAGGAAATGTCCCCTGCATCAACACTGAAAGTTGTAATAAAACTGCAAAGGTAATTCACATGGGCTTGGATATGGGATGGCTCAGGGTTCTGGGGTGCTACATTATTGCCCAAAATTGGTACGTACAACCCATTCTTCCTCTTACCACAAACTTCCTTGACCAATTCTGATATGAGATGGTCCAGGTATCCCCTGTTCAAAAAAAGGCCACGAATAAACTCACATTCTTCAAGGAAGTCGCTGAACTTAGACACCTTCCTCGCTACCCTCACCAACTGCCCCTTTACTATCGACCTCTTCTGATGGAAGGGGTGACTGCTCTCAAAATGTAAATAACTGTTACAAAAAGTTACTTTATGATGAATTTTGGCAGCAAAACAGCCTAGAGGGATATCCTTAAATAACTCCACATCTAAGTAAGAGATCCTCTCCTTAGAAAAATTGAATGTAAATTTCAAAAAACTGATGGAGGTATTAAAACTGTCTAACAGTGTCTCAGCCACTTCCCTCTCACCTGTAGGATGATAAAAATATCATCCAAGAATCTAGTGTAAAGCAGGGTTTTCTCCTGAATGATAGGATTAGGGAAAACAAACATTCTCTCACAGTAAGTCATCACCAAATTGGCAACGCTGGCCCCACAAGGAGACCCCATAGGGACCCCTATTAGTTGGTGGAACCAACGATTGTTAAAGGAGAAAAAATTACAGATCAGAATGATGTCCAATAACTCCCTCACCATCAGAATGTCCCCAGCATGTGTCTGTTTAATGGTCATGATAGCTTTAATCCATTCTAATGCTATGGAATGAGGGATGGAAGAGTACAAATCAATAACATCGATTGTCAAGAAATTACTCTCCCTTGTACAAGGAGTATGATTAACTCTCTCAAGAAATGACCGGGAGTCTTTAGAAATGTGGGACTCACTGGACACATACTTTTTTAAAATCGTGTCCACCACCTTCGTCCCTTGCACTCACCAGTTGGCGCATGGGGGGGGGTCATGCACATTCTTATGAATCTTCGGATTGCCAAACAGGACAGGTATCCTGGGGTTAGGGGTACAGATATAATTAAAAACTTCCACATTAATGACTCCATTAATGAACATGTCATTGAAATAAGTACAGACCCTGGTCACACTCTGATTCAACTCATTTTCGAAACCTCCCTATAGGTTTCAGATGCCAGAATATTTTCCATTCTCTGAATGTAATCTACCTCTTCCATCACTACCAGTCCTTCCTCCCTTGTCTGGCTGCATAACCCTCACAGAAGAATTGGTTAACAATTCTAAAAGACACTTCTCATCTTTGTTGATATTATAAGGGACAATTCGCTTACATTTCAATAAATGACAAATGTCTAAGTCACACAGTCTTTCAAAAAGGCAAAGAGAATGATGTAAAGGGGGGGGTAAATGTACTTGGAACATGAAAATCCTTCAGCATCATGACCTGATCACCAAAAATAAGCTGGAAATTAAGCTTTCTAATAAAAAGCTTGAGGTCAGTCAAGGTGTTGGCCACATCTGCCCTCCTACTGGGCACAAATGTCAAACCCTTAGCCAGGAGATCCACCAATGGTGGGGTAAAAACAAACCCTGAATAGTTGTAAATCTTAAAGTCCTGTAGCACCCCAGAACCCCATGCAAGCCCATGTGAATTACCTTTGCAGTTTTATTACACTTTCAGTGTTGATACAGGGGACATTTCCTCCATCATTAAGAAAAATTGGAGTATTTTACGATTAGACATGCAAGGTAACTCACAGTTTGAGATCACGCCCAAGGTGGTGTTTAGGAGGGGGGTTGAATCTGAAGAGTATTCTACAGATGAAATCGAACCATGCCCCGGTTAGGGGGATGTATAAATGCAATATGTGTAAATACTGTAGGTTTATTAAAGCAGGGACCTTTTTCAGTATTGGGGAGACCAAATACTCCATCAGGGGTAGATTTAACTGTGCCAGTTCATATGTGGTATATTTGGCTAGGTGCTCTTCATGCCCGGTGTTTTATATAAGAAAAACTGACAGGAAACTTCAGGAATGCCTTTATGAACACCTTTATGCCATCAAAAAAGAGAAGATGGAAAATGCGCTTGCCAGGCATGTTAAGGAATACCCGGGTCATGAATTTACTTTTTCAGTCATTGATCAGGTAGTTCCTTTCAATGGGGGGGGGGGGTCCAGATACATTTCTTTTAGAACAAAAGGAATTAATTTGGCAGCTAAACTAGAAGCTTATTATCCAGGCTTAAATGGAATGTTATCCATTTCTTGTATTTTAAAACTAAGAAGTTTGGTTAGGTAATTTTATTGTATTTATTTTTGTAGATTGCATTCATTTTAATTTCTTCATCTATTTTTTATCTATTTCAGCATGGCTTACAAAAGTATGGATATTCCTTTTACTGCTTGTTCAGTAAGGTTGAGTTCTTAGGGAAGGATTTGAGCAGGTGGTGTGAATGTATTGGCTTAATTGCTAAGTAGTCATGTGATTTATGAGCTTTTTATTAAGGTGTAAGCTGGAATGTGTTGTTTGTTTTTCTGATGAAGTTGGTGTGGGTCACTGACGAAAAGCCTATTGTCGTTGTTGAGCTTAAAATAAAATTTTAACTTGCAGTTTATCAGCATCCCTGTGTCTGGAATTGGTGCATCTGCTGAGGTTTATCATCTTGCCGGCTTCCTATTTCATTTTTGATAAATAATAAACAACACTTTCAGCCAGGTAACAAAATGGAGCCAGTAAAGGAAATCACACCACGGCTTATTGATTAAGCTCTTTCGTTTCCACCACGAGAAACATCATCATGAAAGTGTGTATTAATTTTCTTGTGCTTCAGCCATAAACTACAGTTTATTGTGTATTGGTGTTTTACCAGTTTTGGCTTGACCATGCTACAAACGGTCAGTCCTTCTTCCAACCACAAAAAGAAGAAGTTACACAAACATACTTGGCTACCAGTGCAGGCTAGCATTTTGCCTCAGCTGCAGGTGTGTGCTGTGGCCATTAATTGTACCTCCGGCCACTCATCTTTTACTCCGGATTCCTCTGGAGTGGCACCTGCTGCCACTGTGGACCAGCAGGGTTAGGCATGTTCTGTGCAGCTGGTAGTGTCCCCACAATGGGCAAAGGAGAGCCACTCTTGTCAGTCCTAGGAGCGGGAACAAGAAGATGGTGCCCATCCCCTGGGAAGCTGCTGCCGCCATTCATAACATTGTTGGCTCTATTTTTCCTGTTGGAAAGAAACGGAAAAATAAACATTTATCTACTCATCAAATTTCTTTAGACAGGAGTGTAGCTCAGGGTTTATTCAGCCTATTGATACGCCTTATAAAGTAGTTTCTGGCAAAATGTGTGGGGGGAGAAATACAGGTTTGTTGCCTCAGATTTCTGATTCGGATGAGAGCTTAGTTTTTGAATCTCCCTCTGGGGGATTCTCCTTCTCTGAGACTATTTCTAGAATGTTCCAATGTTTTTAGTGGGAGAACTCTTGAGATTTTTCAGTCCCTCAGGCAGTACTATGAGCTGTTAGTGAAGTAATTTCCAGAACCTTCACCCATTCTACAGTGCGTGTGTGTGTGTGCGTGTGTGTGTGTGTGTGTGTGTGTGTGTGTGTGTGTGTGCGTGTGTGTGTGTGTGGGCGTGTGTGTGCATGTGAGCGTGTGTGTGCGTGTGCGCCTGTGAGTGCGTGAGAGTGCGTGTGCGTGAGTGTGTGCAAGAGCGCGAGATTGTGTGTGTGTGTGAGAGTGTGCGTGTGTGTGCGAGAGCGTGTGCGCACGGGTGTGTGTGTGAGTGTGTGTACACGGGTATGTGAGTGTGCGTGTGAGCACATTTGTATGTAAGAGTGCACGTGTGTGTGAGTGTATGCACGCGAGTGTTACTGCCTGCAGTTTTCCTGATATTCAACCAGCTGCTCCTAAAAAGGTAGGTCAGATGTACAAAGTTCCTCAGTCTTTTAATTTTTATACACTCTTCCCAAACCTGACCCAGCAGCTTAACTTTAGTTAATCCTACTGCTACTAAACATTTATTTAATTCCAGTCCTACTCTTTCTTATAAGGATGTGATGCGTATTGATAAGTATGGGGAAATGTTTATGCTTCCGCAACTTTCTTTTTCAGAATTTTGAATTGTCAGGCTTATATATTCGTTTGTTCTGACTATTTGTGAAAGTATGAGGAATGTTTTATCTGCAGTTTCTTGTGAGAAAAAAATTTCCTTTAATTTAGTTACTTCTGTTGTACAAGTCACAGTTCATTGTTTACTCTATGCATGTGTGTGTGTCTGTCTGTCTTAGTTGATGATACTTCCAGGACTATGCCCACTGTTACTGTTTTGCAGAGATTTGCTTGGCTGCATTCTCGAAACCTCTCACAGGTTGTTAAAAATAAGATTTTAAATTCAACTTTGGATAGAGGTCAGTCATCACTTGTGAGTTATTCCAGCTGGGTAGCCCTCAGCCTGAATACCAGAGTAAAGGATTTCCCTCCTGCGTCAGCTGTTCTGAGACTGTGGCTGATGTCAGGTCGTCAGGGCTATAAAGGGTGACAGCCAACGCCATTACATCAGTCTTTCTTGCCGTGGAGCCCAAAGCAGAAGCAGTTTTGCTAGTGTGTTGGTTGGTCATTTCCAGGTTGAGGAAAAGTGTCTAAAGCTAAGTACCCCATTGGGGAACATTTTCTTGCTTTTAACTGATGTCAGAGAAAGTCAGTTATTGTCTCACTTGTGAAAAGCAGATCCCACACTGAGACTTCCATTCTCTCTCTGCATCACTTGTTTAGGCCCAGACCATGACGTCCCCGGGTGTCGGTTCTGTGCCCAGTTTAATGCTAGAACCATAAGAAGAAGAGCTGAAATTGTAGCGAGGCATTTTAGTGAGTCTTTTTTCTCAATGCGATATGGCATCGGTCTCTCAACCAGCTACTGACTTACCTAGAAAAAAGAAAGATAAAGATAGGCCTCTAAACCTTAGGCCCTCTGACGACTCAGGTCAAAAGTGTGGTATTTTTCAACTCAGTGGTACAGTTGAACTCAGTGAGGTGCCTTCGCAGCCCCTGACTCCAGCCGAGGAACCATTGCAGGCCTCTACCATATGCCACCGGATCCACCTCCCCCTGCCGGTATGTCGCCTCATTCTCATGCGGTCGGGTTTAGAGCCACTTTGCAAGCACCGGCTTCCGCTGAGACACCTCCGACTACCAAAGCCAGGCTCAGACTGACGACAATGCCGCCGGTTAAACTCACTTTGTATAAGACTACCGACCCGCCCAAGCCTAAATTACCCACAAAAAGGTCACTCCCGATGGACCCAGCCACTGACCTACACCTAGCCAGCCTGCCCCTCAGTCAAAGCAACTGCTCAGAATGGCAAAAGACTTGATTCTTATTAGGGGAAGCCAGCCCCACCCTCCCACCCCAGCCAAAAGAAAAAGGGACACCTCACTGACCAGGAATCAGAAGAATCTGTCCTTGAGGAGTCAGACATGGAGGACCAGCCCTTTGCAGCATTTGAGGACTCTGATGCAGATAACCCCATTCCGTCTGCCTCCACCCCCCTCCCTAAAGGACCTTTCTTTTGGGGAAACATTAAATTCCCTCAGAGAACAGTTTCAATGGGAGGCCCAGGATTACCCTCAGTCTATGAAGAGACTGAGACAGTTCCTTGACCTGCCTCAGCCTAAACCTCTGCTCATTCTGCCTATCCTGGATGTAATGGAGGATGTTTTTCTAGAATCTGCCCTTTCACCAGCTTCTCTCCCCCCAGCACCTAGGAAACCAAACATATATTACAGGGTGCAAGACACCCACAAATATCTTTACAAAAACCCTACTGCAGACCCTGAAGTCATTATTCAAGGCCCTAAGGGAGCTAGGGCAAGCTCATCTAAAAATCCCATCCCAGCTGACAAAGAAAGCAGAGCTTTAGACAGAATGGGAAAAAAGGTATACACTTCAGCCATTAAGTGTAAGAGCCTTAAATTGTCAATTTCATATGCTAAAATTCCAGCAGAATGTCCTCGAACTGATTAAACAGTAGTTATCTTCCATTCATAGGTTAGTTCATAGGTTAGTACTAAGCTAACTGCCCTTGCGAGCCATTTTAAGCCTAGCTAATTATCCCTTGTGAGAATCAAACCCTGCACCTTGTGTTTGTAAGGCAAACACCTTAACCATTAGGCCACCCTCCCTTCCCGACAATACTACTACCAGACAATTAACAGACCTCATACAGTCTAGCTCTCAGGTAGCCAAACACTCCTTGCATTGTGGTTTTGATGCCTTAGAAGCTTCTACCAGGGCTGCAGTCACAGGCTCAGTAATCAGAAGGCATGCCTGGTTAAGGGAGCAGCCTTTGCCTGACCAGGTAAAATCCAAACCGCTAGACAACCCCTTAGATAAAGACTAGTTGTTTGGACCTAAAACGGAAGAGGTCATTAAGAAAATGGAGGACAAAGCCAAGTCCATGCAAACTGTCAAGGATTTCTTACAGGTGCAGTCTCCCAGGTTCAGCAGAAACTTCCCCACTGAGCACTGGTCCTTTCCCTCGCAGACAAAACCAGTCCAGAGAAAGGGACGCAGAGACAGAACCCCTAGGCATCAGCCCCATAGTCAACACAGGCCCAGGCAATGGTCCACTGCTGCTCCTAGGCAAGGTATTTCTAAACCAACTCCCTTCTCCAAGGACTCTCAATGACTCTCTCCCCTCCCCTTTGCCTTTCATGTCACCAAACAAGCTAGGAGGAAGACTTTCCTTCTTCCTAGAAAACTGGCAGGCCATCACCTCAGAACTATGGGTCCTGAAAGTTTTTGCCAGTGGGTATAGATTCAATTTCAAAGAAAAGACAAAAAGGTCAGGTTGCCCAGATGTCCTTGCAAGTCAGAGGACAGAAGCTATTTGTCAGATCAGAAAGCTTTATGCCCAGGATGCTGTAGAACCAGTACCAAAGGAACAGACCGGAAAAGGATTTTATTCGACTGTTCTTGGTTCCCAGAAAAGAGGGCACCTGGTGCCCTATCCTAGACCACTCCACCCTGAATCTGTCCCTCCTGGTTCCAAAATTCAAGATGCTGACTCTGCAAAAACTACTACCTATGCTTCTGCCACAAGCCTGGTTAGTGACCCTAGATCTGAGGGATGCCTACCTGCATATCCTTATCAGACAGTAGTACAGGCATTACCTAAGGTTCAGAGCAGGGTCCCAACACTTTCAGTTCTCTGCTCTGCTCTTTGACTTATTCACTGCTCCCATAGTCTTTACCAAGTCCCTGGCTCCAGTCATTGCATTTTGCAGACAGTAGGGCATACACATTTATCCCTATCTCGACGATTGCCTTATACAGGCAGAAACCAAGGAAAAACTCCTGCAGGACCTCTCATTTGTGCAGACCCTACTAACCTCACTGGGATTCACCATCAACCTGGAGAATTCCCAGCTACAGCTCACACGAAGGATAACCTTCCTGGGCACCCTTATAGACACCTCAGCACAAATGGCCTTCCTCCCCCCACAGAAACAGGCCTTTCTACAGTCTTACATCACCCAGCTGGCACACAAAACCCACCTCACTGCCAGAAAAATCCTGCAAGCCCTGGGTTACATGGCCTCCTGCTGCACATGAGAAAATTGCAGTGGTAGCAAAGAGCCCCTGGTGCCAACGCTCCCAGTCACTGGAACGCCAACTTCCCCTGATTCCTTGTCTAGGGAAGGAGTTCCTATGATGGGCCGAGGCTTGCACTCGGAACAAGGGCCTTCCCTTTGTCCTTCAGCCACATGACCAAACCATAACCGCAGACACCTCAGACATTGCCTGGGGAGCTCACAAAGGAACACTGCGAATTCGGGCCTTTTGGGAACAGCAGGTTGTCTCCATAACCTGAAAGAAATGCTAACAGTACACACAGCAACCCTAACCTTCCAAAAACATCTGTCACCAGGAGTCCTCTTAATCAAGACAGACAACACTACTATCATGTGGTACATCAACAAGCAAGGAGGGCACCCATTCTTACCCCTTGTGTTGCTTGGCTATTAAGTGTATACAACTGTACTTTTTTGGCCCCTCTGCTGCAGAGGTGATCAAAAATTGTGATGAAAGAGGTAAGTTGATACAGGGAATCTCTTAAGGTCTTTCAGCCTTCCTTTTCCTGATTTTGTAAGGGATTCTCTAACTCTTCTAATTTTGGCAATAAGTAAATAAACAGGTGGCAGTTGGAATAAATTCCTCCATTCCAGGGGGTAATCCCTCATCCACCAGACCAGACTGTTATTCCCTCATATCCTTCATCATGTGCTGTCCCAGTTTGTGATAAAATCACTTCCACTTCCCAGGTTGAAAAAGGTTTTTATTGAAGGATATTTAAGAATGAAAGTACCTGCAGACCAGTTGTGGATCTTTTTTTTCCTAAACCTGCTTGTGATAGTGCACACTTTCAAAATGATGTCACGACCTGTTGCCTCCTCTTCCACATTCAAATTTCCTCGTAAGACTATATTTAATACATGTTTATCATCACATCTCTATTCATCTGTACTTCAGACATTTCTTAAATTTTTGTGTGTTTGGATCACATTGTCAGTTGTCTGACTTGCACTTTGAACTATCCACCGCACCAAGCGTGTTTACAGCACCTAGCCTCAATTATGTCTTATTGCAGGCTACAGGATATCCACATTTTTTTCATATTAAGACTAGTTGCTTATCTTTGCAGAGCCGTTTTCCAGTGTCAAGAATCTCTCACTTGGGTAAGAGATCTCTTGCACAAAATGTTTCCATGAGAGCATTCAAAAGTCTTTTTTGACTCCAACAGGATTGTGTTCCCGGGGTGTCAGCTAGACACCTCAGTTCAGTGAACTTCTTCAGGAAAAAATAGATCTATATCTAGATCTGTTTCTAAGATTTTCTAATCAGTCTTTGGTCACTGCAAGGGAGTACCGCAGGAGTTTGGTCCCATGGCACTTATCATTCTGGTGATACCCCTGGCAAGACTCCACATGAGAAAAATACTTTGGTACCTGAAGTCTCTGGTTCCAGGATCAACATATTTTGTCTTTTCAAATCCCAGTGTTGGGGTTTGTCACAAGAGACATCACTTGGGAGATGTCCAGTGTACTTAAATCCAGGACTCACAGTCTGTCCTTGTTCCAAAGCAGGGAGTCACCACAGAAGATTCAAACTTTGCTTGGGAAGAGCACTTTCACAAGGGATAAAAGTGGTAGATGTGTGGGGACACCAAGGACAGATGCAAGCATATACATGTAACAAAGATGCTTGCCCTGATCAAGTCACTCAACTCTCTGAATTGTCTTTGGTTCCCAAGACCTTTTCAAGTTACAGACAGTTCCACAGTCATGTAGTACATCAAGCAAGGGGAAACCTGGTAATTCCCCCTTTGCAGACTATCCATGTTAGATTCAGACAGTTTCTCAGAACAGTGTCACTGTACAGGCATCCTAAATTGCATGTCAGCAAAACTGTGTGGCAGACTGGTTGAACAGGACAAAGGCTGACCGTGGGGGTCTTCCAAAATTTTTTTAACCACCTTTATTGAATTATCACTTGTGACATAGGCAAGTTAACATTTATATAAAAGCAATCAAACTGTATTAACAAGTTCACGTTTGCAAACAATATACTTCACTTGTATTGCTATAGATCATACAAATTAACATTACATAAATTATTCAATTCCTGCCCTTTTTTTTTTAAACAAAAAAACATCTTTATTAAAACATTATTTATGACAGAGGGAGTCATATATTTATATAAATAAAAACAATCCACACTGACACAATCCAAGTTGCAAGCATTTTACATCACAAACCATGCTGACACACTCCCAGTTGCAAACATTAAACATCACTTATAATCTACCCCATCATTTTCAGTCAAACATTATATAGCTCAATTAAGTCCAGCCTTCTTTTAAACCTCATTCCTCCGCTGTATGTATTGTTCCCACAATTCACATTTTTTTTTCCTATGTAGTGTGCTCCCACCCTTTTCAAAATATCTCAGTTCCAGCTGTTTTATCTGTTAATATATTCACTACGGAAAGTGCCAGTGTCTCATTTTTATTTCATTTATTATTGCCGCATTATGTGAAATAGTTATTGGGTGTGTATCAAGACACTTGTTCCTGTGAAATGCAAGTTCTGTTTAGCTTAGCCCAGTTTTTATATCTTGGGGAATATGTAAATTCACTCCAAACTCCTGTTACTGAATTCACATCTTCCATGCCAAATAGTTTCATAAATTTCTTCAAAAATCTACCCTCTTTTGTTATATTTTCCCTTCTGGCCCCCCCAGACACATCTTCACTACTGCAAATCAAATTCCATTCCCCACCTATAAGTAATATTCCTTGCTGAAAACTGGTTATTTCTCCCAGAATTTTCTTAAGCTCCATTATAGCTGTTTTAGGTGGATAAATGCATGCCAGTGTAATCTTCCTCCTTTGCCAGTAATCCCTTAGCACTACAAATCAGTCATCATATTTTTTATCCTCTTCTATCACTGTTAGAGCTCCTCTTACATTTAATATAACTACTCCTATTTTCCTTTGTCCGAGATATTCCACTGAATAACCATCCTGAAAACCTTTATTTATCAAATTCACATGTTCACTTCTTTCCAAGCATGTCTCCTACAACATAGTTATTAGACTCTGCATTTCCTAATATAGTTCACTATTCTTTCTTTGTATTTATATGTGGAACCATTGACATTTAAAGACTTTACATAGCAAGATGTTGTCCCTTTCAATTCTCAGCTAGAGCGTCTTCTGTGTAGAGGCATACGTGAATGGGGCATGCCTTCATTGAAGGTTGTGCGTCAGGGCTGGTAACCCGGTACGTAAAAATCCACTACCAATCATTAGCAGACCAGAGTTCCGCTGTGGCGACCCCTAACCAGGAAAAGCCGAAAGACACAAACAAACAGAAAGAACCATTGTATTAAAAATGTATTATTCCCACCTTTTATGTATAACACCTTTTTTGTTAAATGTCTAGTGTCAGCTTTCGTGTTGCATGCATACACTGTTTGGCAGGTTGAACTTTTATATAGTTGTTTCTTGTCATATCCATTTGAACCTGTGACACATCTTACAAAACTTTTTGTTTTGTTGAAAGCCTTCAAACAAAAAAACCCCCAAATACCCCGTAAAAGCCTTGTAATTTAGTACCAACACACAAAACTATGTACATCTTTAAATATTAAAATTTTACCCTCCTCTTAAGAATGGATGTTCCAAACTGACAGCCACACTCAGACTTCAGCTAACCTAAAAGAAATGTTATCTATGCTAAGATGCATTGTGCAGCCTGTGCATCTTCTAAGTGCTAACTGGTTTCATGTTATCCTTATAGCTCTCCCGACTGGGGAAGATCCGTGAATGCTTACAGAGAACATTTGTCTCCTAGCCAGCCCCCCCCCCCCCAAGCTAGTCACTCTCCACCAGACTGTAAACAATTTCTGTTTATCAGATTGTCTCCATGGAGACATGCGAACCAGAAAGCAAATTTCTCATTATCAGATTGTTTCCATGCAGACATGAGGGCTAGATACAGAATTGCTACTAAGCATGCATTCATTTGCTAGAAAAAAAGCCTCATAATAATCAGTATTTTTCATTTACTTGTTTTCTGTGAAAACCTGTTACTAAATCAAACTAAGGTCCTTAATCTAGTCATTCCCCCATGTAAGAATAAGAAAGAGCATTATTTTTTCCCTTTTCATACTCTTTTAACTAGGCTTTATTTTTACATTGCAGTGTCAGCATTTCATAAAACTGAACAAGAAGAAAGAGAAAAGGGAGAAAGAAAGGGAAAAAAGAACACCAGCACTTGTTTAGTCTCCATTACACTTAAAAATTGAGAAAACTTTAATTTATAGCATGCAAAGAAAACCATACACCACAAAAATATCAGTATGAAGAAAAAAAGGTTTTCTTTGCTTAACTTTCTCCCCTCTCTTCCCCTCCCAAAATCATTTTCCAAACATTATTTAGAGTCCCCCTCAAGTCCAACAAATTCTGAAGCAGTCCAGTATTTCCATATTTTCTTGTTCTGTCATATTTCTCAAATATAATTATTGCATTGTAATCCCACACTGGTTTCATCAATGTTCACCTCCATCTCTTAGATCCTGTCTCTGCTTCATTTCCAGCATACTCTCGATTCTTCTAGTCAACTCTCATGGTCCCTTTCTTCTCTCCAACATTTTCCTTTGAAACAGTGGAAAAAGTTTAACAGGTACAGTATGTCTGTGGTCTTTATTAACAGAAGAACAAGAAGCAGAATCTCCTTCTGTTTCAGAGCTCACTTTTTGTTGGACAAACTTTTGTATTTCCTCCTTAGCATGTACTTTCCTCAAAAAATGATTTTGTCTCTCCAGGGAAGAATACCTTGAAGACAGCTGGGTACAGCAGTTTGAATCTCACACCTACGTCTCGCATTCCGAGTAGTGGAATGAATTTACTCCTCTTATGCCTGGTATACAATGTGTAATCATTGTACATAAACAATCTGCTGATTTCCACTTTTAGTATAGCTTTATCAGAATCAAATACTTCTGCTGGGATGATTGTATCTTTACTAATAAAGGTTTAGGTTGCTTTCTCATAAACAGGTTTGGAGCATACACATGATGTGCCCTTTCAACTAATAACTGCTTGCCAGTTCAGTTGCTTATTTGTGCTTTCATAAAATTAATGCAGTCTGTTCATTCCTGCTTCTCTGGTATAGCTGAAAATGTCAAGTTTTCCCTATGTGTTCTGTCCTCTAATTCTATTATTTTTTTGAAACATTTCTTCCTGAGCAGTCTCGTATTCAGACAGCTTTTTCTTCATTTCACCCTTCATCACCTCATCTGAATATCTATTTAAAGCTTCTTCAATTTTTTTCCAGACTTTTGTTATTTGTGTTGATATTCTCCATCAGTGTTTTGTTTATTTTAACCAGGTTTGTGTGTAGTTGTCTTGTGTCTTCCTGTAGGTTGCGTTGCCTTTTGCTGAACAGCTGCTGAACTTTCCCCAGTCAGTGTTTCTTCCTCACTTTTTGTAGCTGATTTTTTCCAGGTATTCTGTATTTCTTTTTTCCTAGCATCCAGGCAGTACACTTACTAGCCAGTTACTGAAATTTACTCATAAACACAAAAGTCTACTGGCCTTCTCTGTTGAGTTTGCACACTGGGAGTTCTTCAAGTAGACCTGTTTGCCTTCTTTCTGAGCAATCAACTAGCAAGATTCTGTTCTAGGAGTCCTTGCGCGAAGGCCTGGAAGACTGATGCCTTTTCTTTTCCTTGCACAGGAATGTTCCTGTATGCCTTTTCTACCCTTCTGTCTGAAATCCAGGGTACTTCTGAAGATTCAGAAGGAATCCCCAAAGATCCTTGTGGTGATTCCCTTCTGGCCCAGGCAGCTGTGGTTCTCTCTTTTTGGAAATGGACAAGGGGCAGTTACCATAAGCTTCCTTACAGGTTGGATCTACACACATATGATTAGGGGTTTTGATATACCCCAGCCCCTATTCAACTGTAGTTGATTGCCTGAGCGATGTGGTCTTAATTTGCTTTAGGCACCTGTTCACTGAAGATTCACAGCAGGTACTAATGGAGGCAAGAAACCTGCTACTAGAAAATCATATATTGATAAAAGGTACATACTTTCTAGTTGGTTCCAGCAGCATAACCAGCACCCATTCAGTGCTGATTGTTCTCTGGTCTTACATTATTTGTAAGAATTACTATCCTGTGGTCTTTTTCTCTGTTAAGGTTTATTTATGAGCCATTTCAGCTTGTTTGCACCGGCATCCTTCGAATTCAATGCATTCTCATGTCAAAATGTTTTTAAAGGGGTTTTACCTAAGCCTCCAAAACAAACGGTGGCCCCTCCTTGGGATCTTAATTTTGTGTTAGGGAGGCTAGCAGTTACTCCATTTGAGCCAGCTACAGTGGCTGGGTTGAGGTTCTTAACTTGGAAGACAGTTTTACTGATTACTCTGACCTCTGGAAGAAGGATGTTGAGTTGCAGACGCTTATGGTGAGTCAACCCTATCTCATTTTTTGCAGAGACAGGGTTTCTTTGAGATCTTATCCATCTTTTATGCCAAAGGTGGTATCCGAGGTTACGTGAAGCCAAATTATCCACCTTATTGTTTTCTTTACTGAACCTGAAATGAGGCAGAAAGGATACTCCATGATTTGTATGTCCACAGACAACTCTGTTTCTGTCTTGACAGAACTAAATCTTTTAGATCTTTGGATCAGTTTTTCATTTCTTGTGAAAGTAAGAAAGGAGAACATGTGTCAAAACAGAATATTTCCAAATGGTGTCTAAGGCTAATACCTTTTGTTCTACTCACCACTGCAAAACTATTCAAGGCAGAGTCCAGTGCTCACTCTACCAGGGCCTTCACTTCACATATGGCTTTTGTTTTTTGAAAGGGGTGGATTATAGAAGCTGTACCGTGGTCCTCTGTACATAGTTTTACAAAGCTCTATAGGCTTGATTCCTTCTCTAGGTCTAGATCAGGCTTTGTTAGGACTATTCTCCAGGGGCTCCTGAACTCTCTTCCATCCACCTCCCAAATGTAATAAGCTAGGGTAATCTACCTATATAGCTAAGGCTACTGCAGCAGTGATTAGCATAACATAGTACAGTTGTGTAAGTAAACTTGTCATAACATTAGATGTTTGAATGATCACTTTTGCAGTAGCTGCACCCTACCTCCACCCCCCCCCTTGTTTTTTGGGGGGTGGGGGTTATTTATGCCCCCCTCTTCATCCTCCTCCTCCTCTGGGGCTGAACCCCCCCCCCCATCAAGCATTACAAAGCTCCATCAGGGTCGAGAAAGAAGTCTTGTCCTAGATATCCTAAGACTTCCTCTACTGCTCTGACTTTAGAGTCTTCTCCAAAAATTCGATCATCTTTGGATCCTGCTTCTTCAGATCCCAAGCCATCAGATTTGATGTTTATATCAGGCAAATCTCCGAGACAACTGTCTGATCCAAACTCTGGTGTTTCAACGACTCCCAGAACTCGTTCACTCGAGTTAGTGATTGATCTGGTGCCTCCTCTGCTTCATTCCCTCTTTCTGCGTACCACCCTGAGGAATCAATCTAAGCCACAGTCTGCTACCATGTCTTTCAGATCCCCCAGAAGTCTCTCTGAGGCCGAAGTGGTAGGATGACAAAGAGGTTCCTCAGAGCTCAGATTCAGATGGGGGATATTCAGTCTCCCATCAGATTCATGAGCCTTCCCTACATTTCCCATAAAGTAGTATCTCCTTCTCCAATCCATCCCATGGTTTTAGAGCCCTCATATCCCAATGTCCTGAGAAAATCAATGTCAGAACTGAAGAGGGTTACATCTTCAACTCTGAGAGTTTTCTTGAGTGATTCTGCTCCTACTCCCTCAGATTGGGATGGGTCTTTGAGATGAAGCATCACCATCAAATCCATGGGGTAGGATCAACTCAGATGTTGTCAGAGCCATCCTTGCCCCTTGAAGCCTGGGTGTTAGATAGCTTGGGTCCAGCTCACTCCTCGAGGCACAGATTGGGACAGGGTCAGGGCTTGTCTGGTTCAGAAGTTTTGGCTCCAAGGTGACTGGACACTACTTCTCCCAGCCCATCTGGCATTGAGGTAGTGGAGAGGGATTTCTTTTATCCAAGTACAATCAAGTTTCATGTTCAGCAAATTATTATTCATCTTTCCCCCCTCAGCCACACTTATTCATCAGGCTGTAGGTTCAGTGACGGCATCTATAGTATTAGTTCCCTTGGCCCATTCCTATACGAGTGTTCTCCAATGGACTCTTGCTGTTCAGTGGTCTATTCTGCAACATCCTGTGTCCTTCCCAGTCAATCTCATTTAGGTATGCAGAAGCCATCTTTGTTGGTAGATCAGGTTGGATGACATTTACCTGGGCCGCCCCTTCATTCGGTCTTTTCCAGTGGCCACAGTGACCACGCACACCTCCCAACTGGGTTGGGAGGGGGGCATTTTTTGGGAAAGATGTTCCAAGGCAGAGATGGCCCCATCAAGACCAATTCACACATCAGTGTCCTTAGAGCTGAAAGCAGTCCTATTAACTTTACAGGCTTTTCAAGATGTTCTCCATCTGGGACTACTGAGATTCAAGCTGACAACATGTCTGTAGTCGGGTACATTAACAAACAAAGGGGGAACCCAGTATTATCCCCTCTGTCCAGAAGCTAGGTGTGTGTGTGGCAGTGGGTGATGATCTCCAACCACTTTCTAGTGGCAGTGCGTATTCCGGAGAAATCCAGCGTACTAGCGGACAAGCTCAGAAGGCCCATTCTAATGCCTCATGAATGGTCTCTCACTCTCAATCGGTGGTGAAGATTTTTCACTGTTGGGGCCAAGCTTGCTGTGATCTCTTTGCATCTTCCCACAAGTGCAGCAGGTATTTTGCCCTGATCCTCATTTCTGGGAGAGTCATCAAGAGATGCTGTGGTCCTTGTTTGGCCTCCTTTACACCTATCCACTGCTACCTCTCATTTCAAAATTCATACAGAAAGCCAGTGAGTTGAGCTCAGTTGTCCTCATTCGCCCCTTTTGGCCTCGCTAGGTGTGGTTCCCTTTCCTGTGGTCTCATGTTTATCCTCCATGAATACTGGACCCTAGTCCAGAGCTTCTGTTGCATCCCTTGAGGATGAAGCATCCCAGTATCTTAGGCCTCAAACTAACTGAATGGTTTCTCTAATTCCATTAATAGCTAGACAGCCCAGGCTTTCCTCCCCAGTTCGTGACATGCTTTTGTTTTCCCAGAAAGGCTCTACCAGGAAGATTTACAAAAGTGAATGGAAAAGCTTCTCAATATGGGCCCTTAAAAAGGAGATTGACCCTTTTACTGCTCCTATTTCTTTGTTTTTGGAGTTTAGCTTCTCTTTTTCAAGAAAGTGGTAGCTTTTCCACAGTCAAAGTACAATTGACAGCCATATCAAATTTTTATTCAGAATAAAAAGCTTAATTTTCAGCTTCTTCCAAATTGTGCAAGGCATTTCTAAAAGACACCTTCTTACTTAGACCTTCAGCGAAATATTCATCACCTCCTCGGGATTTGACAGTTGTACTTCAGGGGTTGACGCAACATTTTGAACCTTCAGCCAAAACTGATTTAAAATTTTTTTCTTGGAAAACAGCATTTTTAGTAGCTTTTACATCTGCAAGGAGAATTTCTGAGCTCCGGGCCCTATCATTCAAATACCCTTGCATTGTTTTCCATAAAAATAGAGTAGATTTTTGAATTAATCCAACTTTCTTACCAAAAGTAGCCTCTGAATTGAATATCAGACAATTCATTTACCTGTTTTCTTCAATAGTTTGTCAAGTAAGGGAGAATGCATGCTACATCTTTTAGATCTTTGTACATAGACAACTACGTTCCTATTTACAGACAAAAGATTTCAGGAAAATACACCAATTGTTTCTGCCTTTCTCACCAGACAGATTGGGATCACCAGTTTCTAAAGTTACTCTGGCCAGATGGATTACTGATTGCATTTCTTATATTCCCAGCAAAGTCTGTCCCTATCAAAACTTCCTAAGGCACATTCAGCTAGATCCATGGCCACTTACCTTCTCGCCTAGAACTTCCATTGATATTTGCACAGCAGCTACCTGGTCTAATGCTCATACCTTGATTGATCATTGCAGACTAGATTTGATTTTGGTTCTGCAGTTTTCCGGAATATCCTTCCAAGAGGCCACCCAATATTCACATAGCTGGGTATTGTTTCCGATACACTGAGGAAGAATGAAAAGGACATCAGATATATATTGTTTTCCTTTTTCTGCCCTATCTTGGGATATCTAAGTCAGCAAACTCGATCGGAGGTGTTGTAGGCTAGTTGAGGCATTATGGGTAGAGGGAGGAGCTCAGTAGTTGGATCCTTAAGTCTGAGATGGGATCAGTGACATGTATGTTGTGGAAGAATAAAAATGGACAACACAGATGCATAGTTATGGTGAGTACGTAACTTTGATTCATTGTTCTGTCTTGTAGTCCAACAACCCAGTTAAGTTATCCTTGCTCTTAGACATTTTCCTTCATTTATTGATTTTCCCTGATTTTTTCTTGTACTCCAACCTCACCAATATTGTGATAATTTTGCCACCTTCTCATTCGTCATTAGCAACTCCTGCTTAATTCCTTAAGTACTGGAGTAATTGAGTTTTAGAATCATTCCATTTACAATGTGCATGATCTTGTCCCACCTCCACCCCAAGTAACTCCTGTCCTGTCAGGAAAACTCCATTTCAGACCTTTGCACAAATGGTAGTTGTGCCTCCAGTGGATGTCCTCATCTCCTCACTTCCTCTCTATTTCCAGTATAAATGGTAAGTGATTGGAGAGCACCTTCAATAGATAAATTATTTCTTAGTTATAAGTGCTGCCTTGAATTTATGTATTTATCTAACCTAGATACCAATGCATATCATGGAACAGTGTGTGTATGAAGGCTTTAATCCAGTAATAGTTATGGACAGCTTCCATTCCCACTAGTATAATATAGTTTGCTGCCATTTCATCCTGTCTGGTTAAATATGCTGTCAGATCATCTTTGACTTCATTCATCAAAAGGACTTGGTTCCAATTGCCTGCCTAGAGAGTTATTTCCTCTTGCAACAATGTCCACTATTTAAATATGCTCATTATTAGGTTTATCCTTTACCTGCTTGATGTACAAATGTACAGTTGTATACAATGGCCCTTGTGTGCTTTGTTTAATTATATACCTGCTGTCTTTGTCTTCCTCCAATAAAAATTTCTCCTAGATGGCGTCATTTAATTAGAGCTACACTCTCCTCTTCATTCTGCCCTCAAGATGTAAAAAAAACAAAAAATAAACAAACTTGAATTTGAAAGCTGCCTATATCAAGTGCACAATTGCCTAAGGTTATTTTTTTATCTTAATTAAATCCAAGCATAGTTTTCTTATATAAATATGTCTACACATTTTCTTATGGAGTTACCCAGGCCAATCGTGTTCCATGGGATTATTATTTTTAGTTTTAAATGAAAGTGATAAAAAGACTTTTTAGTTGATTCATGTTTGTCTAGTCTGTTCTTTAGCCACACATATCCCATCTGATTTAACATTTCTCACAGTGAAATGAATCATTCCTCGCTTGTACATTACTTCATTTTTGGGTATACGTATTGTCAGGGTATCAACACACGAGTTAAAAATAAAACAACTCTTTATCTTTATACTAATCATTGCTTCATACAAAGTTGTGTTTCTTCCAAAGAGACAGCATTATGCCTGTACTAGAGAAGAACAAAGCCACATAAACCAGTGGAGAAACTTACAAACTAAGGAGATAGTTTTATCTCCTTGTTTACTTGGAGAATCATTGTCCATACACGGCCAAAAACTTATCCCTTAAATCCCTAACCGAGAAACCCCTTTATGTATTTGTTATACTTTACATTACATTACAATATTTTGAATTGTAAGTCCTATTATCCAGTGCTAATAACATCCATCAGGTGTTGAGGGGGTTTTAGTTAGCCATTTTAACCCCGTTGTTAGTACTGAAAGCCTTCTCTTCTTTTCCTAAACAGTGGATAAGAGTTCATGCACGTCTGAGCCACTATATTCTGCAGTGGTTTTACTGCATTCTCTTTATTGTTTCCTCTCTGAGGCAACTATTGTACAGCATTCTCCGAACAGATTTTTAGATTTAAATGTTTAGATGTGCTAAGCATGTCAGTGAAAGCTCTCCCTTTTTCCTAGTTTCAATAGAGAAAACTTGATCACATCACACAATATTTTACTATTGTTTATCTTAATTACTTACCATGTTGTTGCCACATGGAAGAAAAATCCTTTCTTTAATGGCAAATGAGACAAAGCTTACCAGAATAGGACTGGGAAACCTCAATCTCTGTTGCTGTGATCTGAAAATGGAGTACCTCTTAATTTTAATTTCTAGTTTGCAGACTAGAAAACCCTGACAAGTCAGACCCTTCCGCATTCTCCAAGATTCAAAGAACTTCAGTGTTTCTCTCTTGTCGCAGTATTTTGAATTTGTCTGCCTATTCTTCATTAATTCCATGCTTGCCTCTGCTTGATAGCCATGAGAGTATCATCCATCTGTGTGAGCTGGCCTAAGAGGTCTGATAATGTGTGCATCATGTTTATTTTACTAGTATGACTCTCTGTACAATCCAAGACCTTGTTTATTTTCTGCAGCTCTGCGGTTATCACCTTAAAGGGGGACATGTTTAGGTCTCCAGCTTGAGAATAGTCACTAAAGCACTGAGTGATTGAGACACTGGTAGGCTCACAAGAACATCAGTCTCTGTTGCAACATCTGTACAGAGAAACATTGTGCATGTTGGGTAGTATATCAGAATTATGTCTCCCATTTTAAACTACAATTATATAACTTTGAACATACACACATTTGATGTAAGCTGTTACTAAAAGTGAAACTCGAAACCTGTATTCATTATTAAATTGTAAGTGATTGAAAACCAATACAAAAATCTGACAGTAGGTTTAAATGAGAAAAAAGCTCTTTCAGAATCATCCTTGCCTTTAGAGGACCTAACTTTGTTTTTAAGATCAGAATGGCAGAATGAGTGCACTTAACCAGGAAACTAGGGATTATAAATTAATTAACTATAACTCGAAAACTGAGAAAATTAATTATCCCTAATCTTTGCTTTCATGCTTTAAGTGCAGAGCAAGTCTTTACATTTTTTGAAACATAAGAAGTTTAGTCCTTGTTTACAAACTATATTATTATTGCAGGTGGTTCCCCCATCCCCATATGTAGATATTATCCTCATACCCCTGTAAACTAAGCATACTGCCGCAGTGTTTAGACTAAGCATTAGTATTTATAGTTAATAGGGGTGTGGAGGCATAAACTCCCTACAGAATATTTCATAATCATTAATGTTTTTTCATCTATATATTTTTTTCCTGTACGAGAGTGCATTGCCCTTTAGCTCACTGTTTTGTGGTTGAATTGTCAGTGGTTTAACAAGATTAGAATTCATATTTTGCTTTTTCTTAAGAACTTTGACTGTTGAGAAAATAAAATTTGTACTTCTGGTAAGTACCTGTGTAAGTTCCTACAGCTGCCTTTGTTTTGCAGTGTTTTATTGAAAGCATATTTTAGTATGGTTTGCTTTTGCTATTTGAAATAAAATAAAATGGTTATAGTTTTAGCACTTTTCATCCATTTCATTGCAGGATGATCCCTTCAAGCATAAATCAACAGTATTCACGAACAGTGTTCAAGAAATGCATACAGACCCATTCCAGTCTGAAGATCCATTTAAACTGGACCCTTTCAAAGGCGCCGATCCCTTTAAAGGCAGTGAGTATATACTCTGAAAGTGGTAAAACTCTACCAGATATTCCCTTTTTTGCTGAACTGTGTTAATAAAAAGGTTTAAGTGCTGCACTTGGAAGAAGGGGAAAAAAAACGAACAAAAGCATTGTTTTTCCTTCCTATTAGGTGACCCTTTTCTAAATGACCCTTTTGCACGGCATCAGACTGGCCCATCAGGTAGGCTTTTTGTGTCTATTCGATCAGAATGGCAAGTCTTTGATAGGCCATACTTATTGCATTTTAATGTCAATATTTTCCTTAGATCCGTTTGGAGGAGATCCTTTCAAAGAAAATGATCCATTTCGAACTTCCAGCACAGATGAATTCTTCAAAAAAACAACAAAGACTGATCCATTCACATCAGATCCTTTCAGTAAACACCCTACTCTACCCTCAAAGGTAAGCTACTTAGCTGAACACTTCTATTCTGTTCTACTCTGAAAAATCATCAAAGGGAATACAAAGGATTTCAGAAGGTCAGCATTGTAGTTTGGAAACCGTCACTGAACTTGCAACTCTTTCACAGAGGGTGTTGCAGATGGAACCATCACGAATATTTAATCAGGATATTCAGTGTGCTGCACTGAGTTACAAGGTTGATGTATCACAGTTCTCCCTTTGTGAAAGAGTTAACTGTCACCCCAACATTGTGGATATGCAACTCAGCATATGACCAGATCTAAGTAGAAAAATGCCATTGGTATTTGTAACTAGCTGTAGGTACACAGATCAACTGCATCAAGTACTTTGGGGATACTTTCCGTGTAGTCTGTATATTTAAAGTGTACTGGTTCATCTGCCGATTTCAGCATGCAAAGTGACCCTTATCTTTTGTTTAGAATTGCAAATTTAGTTGTTCTTTAGTGACTTTTTTATTCATGGATATATGCCTGTTTCTCAGATTTTTGGAGAGCTTCTGCCTGGAGATCAACATAAATGTTCATTTCCTATTATTGCAAAGTGAAACTTTATATTGAAGTTCAACTTTTGTGACTTTAGTGCTGTGCTTTTTTTTTAATCTGATGCAAATGCTTTTTTTTCTTGTCTTCAAGAAAACAAACCTGTCTTTTGCTGATGATAATATTTTATACATGACAAAACCAGAAGGGGCGTTACAGTGTTGTGGAACATTTTAAGACAGTTTCAGTTCTCGATAAAATAAAAATTCCACCATAACCAAAGGTCTTCCAACAGAAAAAACTCAAAGATAAAAAGGAATGATCAGCACAGCTAAAACATCTAAGTCTGAAGAAGTCATTATGTACTAAAGCGCGTACTCCTGTATTTAATAAATGGGTCTATATTAGATTAACGAAGTTTCAGAACTTTGAATACCATATGGTCGACACCATGTGATCGAAGTTCTGAAACTTCGAAAATCTAAAAAAAAAAAAGTAAAGTAAAAGTGTTTTAGCAGGGGAGCAAGCCCCCCTGCACCCCCCCCCCCGCTACTTATACCAGCTCCGAGATCACACTTTAATGGAGAATGGCACGGAAAGGGAAGATTTCCCTTTCCTACGCTGTAGCGCGATCTTGGAGTTGGTATATTTAAGTAGCGGGGGTGTGGGGAGCGCAGGGGGGCTTGCCCTCCTGCTTAAAGCAGTTGCTTTTGTTTGGGTATTTTTTTTTTTTTTAAGATTTTCGAAGTTTCAGAACTTTGATCATATGTTGTCAAGCGTATGGTATTCGAAGTTCTGAAACTTCGTTAATCTAATATAGACCCTAATAAATAACATTTGTTGTTTTAGCTGTGCTGATCGTTCCTTCTTATCTTTGTTTACAGTTTCAGAGCTTGTTGGGATACAAAATTAATGAAGCTAAAACAAAGGCAATAGCGGTAAATTATGTACCCACACAAATTGGTCCAACAATGTCCATATTTATGGGCACATGATACAATGAAGTATTTAGGAGTATGGGTTAGAAATGACACTGTTGTGGCAGCTAAAGATATGTGGGAAGAGACTAAACAGAAAGTAATACAAAAATTGAGAAACTGGAAGCTTTGTGATATAGATACTAAGATACAAGCAATTAAAATGTTTTTAGTCCCTTTAGTCTTATGCAAAGGTCGGTTATATTTTTATCAACCAGAGGAGAAGCTGTGGATAGCAATTAAAAAAGAGTTGAAGGACTTTATCTGGGAGGGGAAGAAGGTAAGAATCAAATGGGATAAGCTGATTCTTCCAGTAGAAAAAGGCGGATCAGGATTACCCAATTTGAGGGGGTATTTTAGAGCAACACAGTTAAGGCTCTTGTACATAGTGCAAGTAGAGAACTATAATTCAAAGTGAAAAGGATTGATGAAGATACAGGGGGAAGCTCAAGAAATAAGGAGAGATTGGGATTTTGGATGCAGACTCTTAAGGAGAACAACACAAATTGTTGCTTGCCATATTTGAAGTAGAAATGGCAGCTAAAATACCTGTATTGTAAAGGTTTGCCCTGTGTTTTGACTGGTAGATGTGATACTTTAAATTTGTGCTTTCATGTTTGAGGTCTAATTGGATACTTGAAGAATATACTGTAGTTGTGTCCTGAAATTATGCCTAGTTTCTTAACTGAAGCATGTTTCTGGCTTTAGGTTTAAAATAAACTGCTGTCTGTGCTCGCAGTTTCACGGAGCATATTAGCTACCGTAAGTAACATAATTGAGGTGCATAGCTACTGCTCTGTGCTTCTTAAATGCAGATGTTCATCGTGTTTCACTGTTGCAGTCATTACACTTGGGTTATCCTGCTGGCAGGCTACCCGCAGTCGGCCAGAATTCCAAAGTCTAGCTCTGGCGTTGGTTGCTGTCGCCTCTTCCCTGACGTCAGTGCACAAGGGGTATAAAAGATGCAACCGACGCCATTTTCTTCAGTCTTTCTTGCCGCGCGGTGCCCGAAGCAAAAGCAGTTCGCAAGTGCCGGTCGACCGACTCCTGAGATTTTCGAAATCGAGTTTCAGAACCGAAGTCTTCAATAAAGCGAAGTACCCCGTTGGGGAAACTTTTTCTTGCTCCAGACCGATGTCAGTAAAAGTTAATAATTGTATTTCTTGTGGGAAGCAAATACCTCATAAGGACTTTCACTCTTACTGTATTCCTTGCCTAGGCCCTGACCACGACATTACTAGTTGTTGGTTTTGTGCTAGATTCAACAAATGCACTATTAAGTGTCGGTTTGATTTTGCTTTACATTACTTTGGCTGAAGGTTTAACTACATAATGACGTCAGAGCAACCGACGACTGGAATTCATAAAAAACGCAAAGACAAAGAAAAGGACAGGCATCCGAGGTCCAAAACCAACGACAAAGCCTCTTCTAGGCCAGTTGCAGGTTCGCCGGTTCTCAGTGAGGCGCTTTCGCAGCCCCTGACACCCGCTACCTCAGAGCCACAGGCCGTATCTGACACCCATGTGGCGACACCTAGGCCTGTGGAAACTCAAGGTATTGGGCCTGCGGAAACTATTCCCTCAGATGGGTCCGGAGCTGCTGAGCAGGCATCGGCTTCTGAGGGTGTTTTCAGACCTTCACAGCTTACTATTAAGTCCACTGCAGCAGCCAAGGCAAAGTCAAAAACACCATTAAAGACAAGGAAACAAGTACAGCATTCTCCTGAACAGTCATCCATGCCAAAGAAACAGATGCTTAAAATGGCGAAGACCTAATTACTTTGATCAGGGGTTCCCATCCCCTCCTGATAAAAGGCCTAGGCAAGACACTGACTATGATTCCTCTGACCAGGTTTCTATTTCCTCTGATTCCTCTTCAGATCAGGGATATTCTCTCCCTCCCTATGAGGACTCTGATGCAGAAGAATCTATACCTTCAGCCTCTCCGCCTGAGGATTATTCCTTTGGGGAAACCCTGCACGCCATGAGGGAGCATTTCCACTGGGAGAGCCAGGATTTCTCAGAATCCAAGAAAAGGCTCAGAGACATTCTTTTATTGCCTCAGCACAGGCCCCTGGCTATTCCCCCTGTGCTTGATATTTTCTCTGAATCCAGTCTGTCTCCTGAGTCTTTACCCCCTGCACCAGTCAAGCCAGACAGGTACTACAGGGTCCCTGACTCTCATACATTTTTTTACAAAAACCCTGCTGCGGACCCAGAAACAATTTCTCAGGGTCCCAAAGGGGTTAAGGCTTCCACTGCTAAAAACCCTGTCCCCTCTGATAGGGATTCCGGAGCTCTGGATAGATGGGGGAAAAAAGTTTACACTTCTGCTACTTAAGCTGTAAGGGCTTTAAATTGCCAGTTTCACATGCTTAAATATCAGCAGTACCTCATGTCTTTGTTAAAACTGAAAATGCTTACAAACTCAAAGTCCACAGTAAGGAAATGCAGGATTTATTGCATGTAGCTGAACAAGTGGGAAAGCATACTCTGCAATGTGGTTTTGATTCATTAGAGGCTTCTTGTAGAGCCGCAGTTACAGGCTGTGTCATTTGAAGGCATTATTGGTTGAAAGAACAAAGTTTACCTGAACATGTTAAAGTAAAATTATTGGATGCTCCACTACAGCATGATACTTTGCTTGGTGTTAAGGCAGAAGACGTGTTAAAGAAAATGGAGGATAAAGCAAAATCAATGCAGACAGTAAAGGATTTCTTACAGGTTCAACCACCTAGGTTTTGCGGAAACTGGCCCTCTAAAAATTGGTCCTTTCCGGTGTCAGACAGGCCACAAAGAGGCATATACAGATGCCCAAGAGGCAGATCTCAGCCCCAAGGCACCTACAGACCTAAACAATGGGGTGCTTCAGCCCCCAAAGGAGGAGAAGACAAGTCACAACCTTGTAGGAAACAGTCCCAATGACTTCCCTCTACAAATGCCGAGCACTTACCTTTTGGCAGCACCCCTAGGGGGAAAGCTAGCACTTTTCTCACAAAATTGGCACAATCACCCAGGACAAATGGGTACTGAATATTGTTTCTTAGGGTTACAGGTTCCACTTTCACACCCTTCCAAAATCAAAAGGTATGCTGGTCCTGCCACAAAACCAATGGGCAGAGGCACAAAAACAAATTGCTGCTCTCATGGACATGGGAGCTACTCAAAGAGTACCACAGCAAGAACAAGGACAAGGATTTTACTCAAGACTTTTCCTAGTACCCAGAAAGGACAAAGCCTGGAGACCAATACCGGACTTGTCAATCCTAAATACTTTCCTGGATGTTCCAAAATTCAAAGTGTTAACACTGCAGCAACTTCTACCCATGCTGGGCAAGAAGGCTTGTCTAGTTACTTTGGACCTCAAGGAGGCATACCTGCATGTCCCAATCAGACAGTCTTGCAGAAGATACCTCAGATTCATAGCTTGCTCAATGCATTACCAATTCTCTCCACTTCCCTTTGGCTTATCTACTACGCCCAGGGTCTTCACAAAATGCCTGGCACCAGTAATTGTATTTTGCAGACAGAGGAATTCAAATATATCCCTACTTGGACGATTGCCTTATTCAAGCAGAGAGCAAGGGCATTCTTCTAAAGCATCTGGCGTTTGTAAAAAGATTACTAATTTGCCTATTGTACACAGTAAACGAAAAGAAATCAAAACTATGCCCTCTCAAGAGATAATATTCCTGGGTGCAAGCTTAAATACAACTGTCCAGATGGCTTATCTCATGCCAGACAAGCAAAGGCAACTGACTCATTACTTTCAAATGATGACAACAAAGACCTAGCTCCTTGCAAGAAAAATTCTGTAGGCCCTGGGCCTCATGGTGTCCTGCATTCTACTAATTCCATATGCAAAACTGCATATGAGGAAACTACAATGGTATCTAAAAATTGTTTGGACTCAACATTGCCACAGCCTGGAAACAATAACTTTAATTCCCTGCCTACAACAGCAGTTTCGATGGTGGTCCCAGGCCTGTCACCACAACAAGGGACAGCCTTTCACCTTACCCACAGCCAGGCAGACAATAACAACGGATGCATCGGATTATGCCTGGGGGGCACATATGGCAGGAAAATGTATTCAGGGCATGTGGCCCAAGGAACAAATGCATCTTCACATCAATGAAAAAGAGTTGCTAGCTGTACAGAATGCCCTGACAGCTTTCAAGGACCTACTACATCCAGGACAACTATTAATAAAGATGGACAATACCACAGTTATGTGGTACATAAACAAGCAAGGGGGCACACATTCCTACCCCCCTTCAGGCAAGCCATGACTGTGTGGAACACAGCACCCAAGGAACAAATGTATCTTCACATCAATGAAAAAGAGATGCTAGCTGTATAGAATGCCCTGACAGCTTTCAAGGACCTACTACATCCAGGACAACTATTAATAAAGACTGACAGTACCACAGTTATGTGGTACATAAACAAGCAAAGGGGCACACATTCCTACCCCCTCTGCAGGCAAGCCATGACTTTGTGGAACACAGCACTGACCTATCAAGTACATCTGCAGGCACAATTCCTGCCAGCAATGAAAAATACACTGGCAGACGAACTAAGCAGAAATCTCATGGATCCTTTTGAATGGAAACTAAATCCACAGGTGTTCAGCATGATAACAAGGAAATGGGGACTCCCAGACATCTTTTTGCCTCCCCTCACAACTGCCAACTACAGAAATTCTGCACAAGAACTTATCACTCACAAGTATGGAAAGTGGATGCTCTATGATTCAGCTGGAAAACCCTGACAAGTTTATGCCTTCCCTCCACTGCCTCTTCTTCCCAAGGTGCTCCTAAAAGTCAGACAAGAGAGGCCAAAAATTATCCTGATTGCCCCAGACTGGCCACACCAGCACTGGTACCCAATCCTAAAGAGCTTGCCTCAAGGCCCAGCCTGGCCTTTACCTCAAAGTCCTCATCTTATGACTCAACAAAACAATCAGATTCTGCAGTCAACTCAGAACCTTAAATCTGGCAGCATGGCAGATAATGTAGCCACTCAGACCACACCTCTCTCTAAAGCTGTTATGGATGTCATTTTAGAAGCCAGGAGGCCCAGCACTAGGAAATCTTATGCAGAAAAAATGGAAGAGATTCTGTGCTTGGAACCAGGCACAAGGGCTAGAACCACTTGTTCCAAATATACCTCAGATTTTACAATACCTAACTGAGATGCTGGACAAAGGCCTATCCTTCTCATCTATTAAGATTCATGCCTCTGCCATTTCAGCTCATTACAATACGGAACCTCCTATTTTTTTCACATCCACTACTAAGGCAGTACCTCAGGGGGCAAAAAACATAAGACCCCCAAGAAGAGCACCAATACCTACTTGGGATCTCGATTTTGTTTTAGAAAAGCTCACACTGCCTCCTTTTGAACCAGCCAGCACAGCTGATATAAAATTCTTATCATGGAAAACTGCTCTGCTCTTAGTAATAACTTCAGCAAGAAGAGTCTCAGAGTTACAGGCATTAATGGCAGTGGAACCTTTCATCATTTTTCACCAGGACAGGGCCTCTCTGAGTACAAACCCAACATTCATGCCAAAGGTGGTTTCCAATGTGGCGCTTAACCAAACCATTCATTTACCAACTTTCTATCCAAATCCCCAGAATAAAGGGGAGAGACTTCTGCACGCTTTGGACATACACAGACAGCTACGATTCTGCTTGGACAAAACAAAAGCTTTCAGAAAAACTGAGCAACTGTTTGTAGCCTATGCTGCAGGATCACAAGGAAAACCAAACAATTTCAAAATGGATAGGACACTGCATTCGCTTCTGTTATGCACAACATGGCAAATCAGTGCCTAAGGGCATTAGGCCACTTTCTACCAGAGCAGCAGCCACTTCAGCAGCCTTTCTCAGAGGAGTACCAACCAAAGACATTTTAGAAGCTGCAACCTGGAGTTCAATGCACACTTTCACCAAGCACTACCACTTACCTCTCTACTCTAAATCCAGAGCAGGCTTTGCCACTGCAGTCCTGCAGGGCCTGGTAGCCTCTCCTAATCCTATTTAGGCCCAGCCACCCAACCTCTGCTTTGGGATTCAACCCAAGTGTAATGACTGCAGCAGTGAAACACGATGAACATAGTACAGTTGTGTACCTACCATAAATGTAGATGTTCGAGTGTATTCACTGTTGCAGTCCAGGTTACCCACCCACCATCCCCTTTTCATTGCTGGAACTTTTCTGTACTTCTCAACTCTATACAACCTATGTGGTATATTTGCTTGTAGATGAAGAAAATGTTTATATTAGTACATGCATGCTTTTTGGCATAATTTTATTTTTTCAGCCTTCCTATCTGGGGCACCTGACATCTGGGACAAGAAAAACTGAAGAAAATGGCGTCGGTTGCATCTTTTATACCCCTGGCTCACTGATGTCAGGGAAGAGGCAACAGCAACCGACGCCAGACCTAGACTTTGGAACTCTGGCCGACTGCGGGTAGCCTGCCAGCAGGATAACCCAAGTGTAATGACTGTAACTGTGAATACACTCGAACATCTACATTTATGGTAGGTACACAACTGTACTTTTTTGACTGGCTGTATTATACATGTGAAATAGTTCTCATTGATTTGATCTGTGTTATAAACAAGAAAAGTAGAAGCAGTTTTAACTGTTAACTGAGTGCTGAATGAACTAAAGTTTGCCTGTGTCTTACTAGTAGTCCTTTATCCCTGACATTTGATAAACTTGATTATTTTTCTTCCTTGGTCTGTAGATATAATGCTGAATTTCCTCCGACCTAACTAATTAACTTGCTCTATTCTAATTTCCAGGTAGCTCCCCTGATATAAACTCCCAAAACAGTGCTCTCTACCCAAGAAGGATGCTACCCTGCTGATTACAGTACTCTGAAGTCAGCCCACTACAAAGTGCAAAGGTGGAAACTTATTACTGTTCACCATTTTAAACTGTAAGCTGCTGACTGGGGTCTAAAGCACCTATACGTTTGTCCCCATTACAAAATGGCTAACTCCCAACTCTAACTAAAGTATAATGTACCCCTATCCCGTCCAACCATTGTATTCCTAACCTTAAAATAACCCCAGACTTGCAATGACTATAGCACATTTACTACAAATTATATTACAAAACAGTACACCTATTCACTAAAAATTATATTAAAAAATAGCTAGCAAAATTAAGTGCTGAAAACTGGTGTAATTTAAGAGCTAAAATACTTACCTTACAGCTCTAGTAAGCCTCAGGAAACCTTATTAACTGCAATAGCCCCGCTCCGTTCGCCCTCGCTTTGCTTGGGCTCACTATTCTCCCCTCCCTGCCCCCAATTTCCACCCACCCCCACTACCTCTACATTTAAAGTAGAATAGCCACTTCCCCACTTACTAGATCCTATCAGCTTTCATCTGGGTCACTTCATCCCACCCCCATTCCTCTATCTATATTTTACTAGTACCTATCAGCTTTTATCTGGCATTTCCCCACCCCCTTCCAGCAGAGTTACCTCCACCCTTTCTTCTGGTGTTGTATCACCAAAAAAAACAATTCCTTAACACACTAGCTGCATCCCTAACAATGATATACTCCCCTCTACTACTACTCTTGTTGGTCCCATACCTCCTTGCCATGTATGAAACCTAGACTCTCAAGGGAATTCAAGTCCCAAAGGGCCATAATATCACCCCAGCTGTAAAACATCCCAGCTTTAGCCAAAGTTATAATAATGGGTCCTGCTCAACATCTCGTTCACTCTATCAACATAGTAACCCCTGGCATATTAGCCCTACGTCCAGTCACTACTACAAATTTATAAAAAAATTCCTGAAGCTTATCACTAAGTACAGACCTAGCCTAATACTTGGTGGTGATATTCACCCCAACCCTGGCCCATCCACTTCTGATATATATATATATATATATATATATATATATATATATATATATATATATGTATATATACACACACACACATACACATACACACCCCTTCTACTTGTAACCTAAGCTACAAACCTACAATCAGTAGACCAACTAACTCTCTCCTAGCCTGTCATCTCAATATTAGAAGCATTAATTACAAGGTACATGACCTGCATGCACTCCTGGCTGTCCACTCCCCGAGGTTCTCTGTCCATCTGAAATCTGGTTAAAACCTAACACTGCAAACAATGAAGTGTTACCACCTGGGTATAACATACACAGGCTGGATCGTGTTTCCAGGAAGGGGATGGGGTAGCTATACTCAACAAATCTGAGTTGAATGTGACCAGAGATGTAACACAACCACCTCAGATTAATAACTCTGAAATTCTTACCACTAGATTGCAACTTAACAAAAGTAAATGCATTGATATTATCTGCATGTATATTACCCCAGGTAACAATATAGCTACACTTGAAGATACCCTGCACTGGCTATCATGTCATTACCCCCAAGAGATTTTAACATAGACTGGGCCACCTGTTTCTTAGAATCCCTATCTACCCATATTGACCTGCATGCATTTACACAAATCATAACCACCACTACCAGGTTAGGTAAACCCAATCAAAAAGAAAGCATACTCGACTGGGTACTCATAAATAGTCACCCCCAACTGTACACCGCTGGTACCCTCCCCGATGACCTAAGCGATCACCTTTTCACTTGTGTAATTAAGCAAAAAGCCATTAATCCCCAACAACCCTTACTCAGAATAGTTTGAAACAAAAAAGACTTTGACCCTGCCAAATTCCAACAGGAACTTAACTCATGTAACTTGTCTATTCTAAAACACCTCCCCTTAGAGGAGGCAGTTGTTTACTTTAATAACACATTTCTTGAAATCCTTGATTTGCATGCACCTGCTCGTTCAAAGAGAACAAAAGCAAAAACTGCTCCATGGCTTTCTAAAGAGTCTAGACTCAAAATTACGAGTAGAAACAAATTTTGGGCTTTATGGCATTCTACTAAGACCCCCCCCCCCCCAAGATAAATTTAAATACAGGCAAGGTAGGAATAAAACTAAAAAATCAGTCTTACAAGACAAAAAAAATACTATTGTAATTTACAGACAGAAAATCAAAACAACCCTCAGACGTTTTGGACAGGTTTGAATAATCTACTCCATCCTGGACAAACTTCTACCCTTATCCCCGCTGCTACTTTTGATAAAACTCCCGAGGATGTTTCAGATAGTTTTAACCAATTATTTTTCCTGAGACAGTTCAAGCGCTAGCTAGCCAATTACCTCCTAGCTCTTCTGGCCCTGAAAGTACCACCCATACAAACCTACTCTTGTTCAGCTTCCAACCAGTGTCCACGTCACTTATCCGTACCTTGATCAAAAAATTAAAATCCACCACACTCTCTGCTGATCAGCTCCCCATCGAATACCTTTAAAAATCATCTGATGCTATTGCCTACCCAGTATCAATACTAATTAATCGAACCATAGCAGAAGCTAGAATTCCCACCATCTGGAAAACATCCTATGTAATCCCACTTCATAAAGGAGGCAGCTCTACCGAATTCTCCAGTTATAGACCAATAGCTATACTCTCTCCACTTGCACATTCACAGACAACTCATGCACCACCTAATCCAGAATCACCTTATGGCAGATACCCAACATGGCTTCCGTCCACACCACAGCACTATGTCAGCCCTACTAGCTTTTACCAACACCATAAATCATAATCGCAACAACAGTCACATATCCTCCACCCTCTTCTTGGATCTTTTCACGGCATTCAACATGGTTGACCACCAACTTTTAACACACACCCTGCAAACATTCTGTCTAGATACTAAAGCCCTTCGCTGGTTTAAATCCTACCTGAATGAGAGACAGCAGGCTGTTCTTTGGCAGAACAAACTCTAACCTACTACCTAATACCCTTGGAGTACCACAAGGCTCCAGTCTAGGGCCCCTGCTGTTTTCCATCTTCTGTCATCCCAAAAGTCAGCTGTATCCAATATGCTGATGACTCTACTCTGCTCTGCTCGGACACATCTCCAACAGACTTATGATCTGCTACCCAGTCCACCCTTAACACTAATTAAAACTGTCTCTCTGAACATCGTTTGATACTAAATCCCAAAAAACTAAAATGCTGTTATTCTTACCAGCACAAAGGTCTACTGCTTTTACCTTTACCATAAATGCAAATGATGGCACAATAATCTCCCCCGACCCCTCTACAAGGCTATTAGGTGTCATTATAGATAATCTAAAATTCGACCTATATGTAAACCAGTCGATCAAAACCATCAATAAAAAACTAGGGTCACTTTACAGAATAAAAGCCTTCCTAACTTTTCCTGCCAAAATTGTCATAGCTCACTCTCGCCTTCTTTCAACACTTTTGTATGCATCCTCTTTACTCTCTATTCTGAACAAGACTGTACTTAACAAACTCTCAACCTGCTATAACCGCATTGCCTGGTTTACCATTGGGCTGCCTTTTAGGACACACCATTGCATCAATCTTAACCAGCTTGAGTGGCTTGAACTACCCAGTCTAATCCAGTATAACCAACTGATCATGGCTTATAAAATCCTTTATAATCCAGATAATACTCCTGCACTTAAAAATCTTATCACTCCCTATAACAATCCGCTACTGCTTCGATCCTCTAACAGACTACTAATTCAGACAAGCAGAACTAACAACACAGCTGATGACTCTCTCTTTGCAAAATCTGTAGGCAGATCTTGGAACTCACTTCCAGCTGATATTACTTTACTCTCCTCCCTTGGTCAGTTTAAAACTAGACTCAAATAACATCTGGCTCTAAACTAGCTATGCCATTGTATCAAGCCTGGCTAACTCTCATCTAAAATGTGTAAAATCCATCAATCAGCTTACTGTTTAATTTACCCCCGACTTTCACTAGGGATTAAATCTAACCTGTGGAACTTGTTTTTTCTTGTTTGCTTATGTAATCTTTGTCAATATTATATTTGTAACATGTTTTTATTTCTGTTGGAGGTTTTCTCCCCGGGCATCTGCTGAAAATGGATATGCATCCAGTCGGACTATACCGGTTAACAAATGTAAAATAAAATAAATAAATAAAATAAAAATCATACATAGTATTATATTCATGAAATAGCAGAGAGTATTTCTAAGGACTAAGCCAGCATGAGAATGGAAAAAAAGAGATCAGAATTGTGTAGACATAGTAAGGCCTCGCTGAGTCTTAATTATGGTGGCTGCCAAAAAAGCAATTACTACAAAATGTGAAACAAAGTCTAGACCAAGTTTGCTAGAAGTAGTGAATATAGTAACAGAGATAAAGCAACTAGAATTGGGATCTTTAGAGAAGTGAAGGAGCAAACTGCTTAGGAAGAATGGGAATTGTGGGAACAATATATGCAGAGAAGGAATGAGGTTTAAGAGGCAGGATTTGAATGAGCCATATAATGCTTAATTGACAGTGACTGGATAAATTATAAATGATGTATAATGTTTGGGAAAGCAGCAGGCTCAGATGAGGTCATGGCAGATATTATAAAGATGCTGGGTGAGATAGAGGAGAAATGGCTCCTGAGGGTACTAATAGTCTGGAGAGAAAGGTGTATGCCAGATGACTGGAGAATAAGCATAGTCGTGCCAGTGTACAAGAACAAAGGGGACATCCACAACTGTGGGCAGTACAGAGGCATCAAACTCGTACCACATTGCATGAAAGTTCTGGAGAGGGTGATTAATAAACGGATACGCAGAGTAGTAAAATGTAAGATGGGAGATGAGCAGTTTGGATTCAGATCAAGATGCAGTACAATTGACTCAATGTTTGCATTGAGACAGATACTTGAGAAGAAGGTAGAGATGAGGAGAGAGTCCAACTGGGCATTCCTAGACTTGGAGAACGCATACGACAAGGTCCCAAGAAAGCTGATCTGGGCAGTACTGCGGTGGTTTGAAGTTCCAGAGACAATGGTAGAATTAGTTCAGGTTATGTACAAGGACCCAGTGACTCAAGTGCGAACAGTGTTCGGCCTCACAGAGGTGTTCCCAGTGGAAGTGGGTGTACACCAGGGTTCAGCTCCGAGCCCACTGATGTTCATACTGGTGATGGACTACATTAGCAAACAGGTTGGAGGGGACAGATCAACAAAGCTGCTGTATGCAGATGATGTGGCAGTACAGGCAAACTCTGAGCTAGAACTTTAGCAAAGGATAGGAGAGTGGAATGCAAATTTGAAGGCACATGGGATGAAACTAAACACAGATAAGACAGTGGTAATGGCAGCAAATTGGGGAAATCAGAAAAGCTGGAAATAGAAGTAGAAGGGAGAAGATAGTGGAACAGGTAAACACCTTCAAGTATCTGGGAGGGGTGGTAGAGGAGAAGGGTAGTCTGAATGAAAAGGTCAAAGCTAGAATCAGAGGGGCTGCAGCCAACTGGCATAGAGTATCAGATGTAGTCTATGACAGAAGAATGCCAAAGAAGCTGAAAAGTAAGATGTACAAGACAGTGGTGCAACCGGTACTACTGTATAGTACAGAAACCTGGGCAGTAAAGGCAGAACAGTTGAAGAAGCCGGAGGTGATGGAAATGAAGTGCCTGAGAAAGGTGATAGGATGCACACTGTGGGACAGACGAAGAAATGAGGGCATAAGAGCAGAAGCCAAAGTAGCTCCAATTGCAGAAAAGATCAAAGAGAACAGATTACGGTGGTTTGGGCATGTGTAGAAAAGCAGAAGACAATCTGGTGTGGAAGATTTGGAACAGACCGGAAGAATGTAAGAGGAAGCAAGGACGTCCACCAAAGAGGTGGATGGATTGTGTGAAAGAAGATCTGCGACAGTCAGGCATGAGTGTTGAAGAAAGGAGTGTGGCACTGAATCAAGAGAGTTGGTGACAGTTAACATGATACCCCGAACCCACGTAGAAAAAAATGGGAAAAAGGGGGGCAGATGATGATAATGTTTGGGGGAAATAAAAAAAGAAAACAAACCTATCTGGCAGTGTGTTTGTTTCGAATTGTACATTCCCTCTTGACACTTGATTCTGCTTAGGAAGGTATTGACCGTAAGCATATGAGTCAGAATAGCAAGACAAATTTAACAGTGTTAACCATAAAAGATGTAATAGCAAGAGGAAAAACTTTTAAAAATCAACTAAAAAGTTACACCAACATACATATGTCACCAGATACACACACACATGGCTAAAAGGAAACAGAAAAGTACTGCAAAACCATTTTTTTCCCTTTCATCATAACTGCGTGCGTTATCCTAAAAAGCACAGCATAATCATTAATCAGGCAGGATTGCGCTGTGACAATCAACTGTCCGTGGTCTGTTTTGCTCACTTTGAAGTCACTGTTCCATGACCCTTGTTAGAGTGGAATCAAGTGAATGCTGTGACTCTACAAAGTTTAGTTGGGTTGCACTGGGCATAGTGCACTGCAGATTGTCATCATTTTCACTGGCTTAACTGGAAATTGTACATTAAAGTTATGATGATCTGTTGAGGAAGGGGAGCGTGCTCTTCTAGAATGGTGGTTTATTGGCACCAGAGTACAGAACAAAAGGCAGGCTGTTGCTTTTATTTATGCATACAGTTTTGCAGTTTGTGTGGTTTTTCACCTGAACTACTGCTGCTGAGTTCTATCAAGTGCTTTGGGTATGCCATCTGTCTATAGAGGAAGGAAGGAAGGAGGTCTTATGGTAGAAATAAATTCATACCGTTTGTTTGGGTATATTACTATTGCTGTCTTGTTGTACTATACCCATTTGTTGCAGTCTAGTCTGATATCCTTTTATCTGTTTTTCTGCTTGCTGCTTGCAGATGTTCTTCATGTTTCACTGTTGCAGTCATTACACTAGGGGTTATCCTGCTGGTAGGCTACCCTCAGTCGGCCTGAATTCCAAAGTCTAGGTCCGGCGTCGGTTGCTGTCGCCTCTTCCCTGACGTCAGTGCGCCAGGGCTATAAAAGATGCAGCCAACGCCATTTTCTTCAGTCTTTCTTGCCGCGCGGTGCCTGAAGCATAAGCAGTTCGCAAGTGCCGGTCGGCCAACTCCTGAGATTTTCGTGTTTGAATTTCAGATCCGAAGTCTTCATTAAAAGCTAAGTACCCCGTTGGGGAAATTTTTTCTTGCTCCAGACCGATGTCAGAAAAAGTTAATTGCATTTTTTGTGGGAAGCAAATACCCCATAAGGACTTTAATTCTTACTGTATTCCTTGCCTAGGCCCTGACCACGACATTGCTAGTTGTCGGTTTTGTGCTAGATTTAATCAACGCACTATTAAGCGTCAGTACGATTTTGCATTACACTCTTTTGGCAGAAGATTTAATTATACGATGTCGTCGGATAGCCATCCAACTACCGGAATTCACAAGAAACACAAAGAAAAAGAAAAGGACAGGCATCCGAGGTCCAAAACTGACGACGAGGCTTCTTCTAAGCCAGTCGCCAGTTTGCCGGTTCTCAGTGAGGCGCCTTCGCAGCCCCTGACGCCCACTACTTTAGACCCGCAGGCTGCTACCGACTCCCACGTGGAGTTGACTAGGCCACTGGAAGCTCAAGGTATTGGTCCTTCAGAGACTATTCCCTCTCATGGGTCTGGAGCCACTGAGCAGGCATCGGCTTCTGAGGGTGCTTTCAGACCTACTCAGTTATACATAAAACGACTTCAGCTTCAAAGGCAAAGACCAAAGCACCTTTAAAGACAAAGAAACAAGTACAACAGCCTCATGGACAGGCCTCCATGCCCAAAAAACAGATGCTCAGAATGTCCGAAGACTTAATTACTTTGATCAGGGGTTCCCATCCCCCACCTGATAAAAGGCCTAGGCAAGAGACAGAATATGAGTCTTCGGATCAGGTTTCCATTTTATCTGATTCCTCTTCTGATCAGGAATACTCTCTTCCTCCCTATGAGGATTCTGATGCTGAAGAATCTATCCCTTCAGCCTCTCTTCCTGAGGATTACTCTTTTGGGGAAACGTTGAATACCATGAGGGAACATTTTCACTGGGAGAGCCAAGATTTTTCAGAATCTAAGAAAAGGCTCAGAGACTTCCTTTTACTACCACAACACAGGCCCCTAGCTATTCCACCTGTGTTAGACATTGTAGATGATGTATTTTCAGAGTCCAGTCTGACCCCTGACTCCTTACCTCCAGCTCCTGTTAAGCCAGGTAGGTACTACAGAGTTCCTGACTCTCATAATTTCCTTTTCAAAAACCCTGCTGCTGACCCAGAAACTATCTCTCAGGGTCCCAAAGGGGTCAGGACTTTCGCTGCAAAAAACCCTACCCCCTTAGACAGGGATTTTATCTCATTGTCAGTCCTGCTGTGTTGCAAGGCCATTTGTTTTTTCTGGGATTTGTGCAGGAACAGTGGGAGTTTTCTGATGTGTGCATATTTATGAGGCCCTGCTGGAAAGAGTTAGGACTGCGCTTAGCAGAACTAGATGATATGCCCTGTTCTGCTTCTGTGCGAGTCCTGTTGTAAGGCAAATAAAACTGTTATTTCACATTGTAATTTTACTGTGCTAGGTTTATATTTTACATTGTATTACATTTGATAGGCAGTGATGGACCTTCAATTGTTTTTTTTATTTGTGCTTGTGTCTTGTTAACTTCATGGAGTATTCATTGTAAGCGTTATATTGATAAACTTCACATCTGACTTGATGGACTATACCTGTTTAAATCAGAATATTATTTCCTGCTCCCAGCAGTTCTAGTTATTTTTGGTTATATTTGCTTTGCATATTTATTTTTTTTTTCTTGGAAATCTGCAGTGTTCATTCATATATATATATATATATATATCTACAGCATGCTTCCTTAAACATTGTAAATGCCATTGTGGTAACAGTTTTAAATACGGAGACTCATGACTGCCAAGTCTGGAAAAGCAAGACTGAATCTGCGAAAATGGGGACTGACTGTTACTACGTATCTGATCACTGTTTCTCAGAGTATTCCCTTTATTCTGAGGTATGGAGTTCTCTGCAGTTAGTCTGTTTACAGGAGTATGTCTGTTGGGGGGGGGGTTGCAGGCGGCTTAATCCAGTATAAATTAACTTTAAAGTAGAGCAGAAATTGTTGATATTCACTGTTCTCTTTTAGTTTCACTTTTTTTCCACAATTCTGGATCTTCAGTTGTAGCTTTTAGAATTATAACAGTGTGTCTGTTCTACATTGATTACAGCATTTGTATAGCGCTTGGATAAGTCAGAACTTAAAGTTTGACTGATTTTTATTAGACTGTCATACCAACCATTCTGTATGTGAGCATTTCCAGGATCAATCATTATAAGTAACCCCCCCCCCCCAAATCACCATTATCACAGGTTTTGAAGTGGTTTGGAAAGAGGTGAATTTGTTGGACATGTATGAATTAAGTTAGCTGTTGAAGCCACAATTTAGTGAATATGTATAGTTTTGTACATGTGCCTGGAAGCAAACCTGATAATGTTTAGCTGACTAGAACATTTTCACACTTCTTAGCTTTCAGGTAAGGTCTTACTATCACATGCAGGCTTTTGATTGATTATGTACACAGAGTGGCTGGATTTCAGTCAGTGCCTGACCATGCAGTTCAGGGAAGTTTTATGTATCTTTCTGATCCTTCTAAAATGAGAAATAGATACATATCCTTTAGGATGCTTGTGCATGTTGACTTGGATCTCATGTGAAGTTAGTACAACTGCAGAAGTGCTTAATTGAAGGTAGAGGTCTACAGGAGCCTGGTCTAGAGCCTTATGCCCCCACAGTTTTGCCTCATTGTTGGTTGCATTTACTTGCTCATTATTAATATTATTATAATTATTATTAAGCATTTCTGCTCATCATTATTCTGCAAAATGAGAGTATGCATTATATGGAAACATGTAAAAAGAGGAAAATCGATCTGTCAAGTCCCTCCAACTTGTAGCTCCCCCATCATACTCCTGTTGTATCTTTTTTGTGCTTTGTTTCATATACCTGTATATAACCTTCACATGACTTACAAGGTGTCATGGCTTTATGCGGTACATTCCAGAATTGTACCATTTTTTCCTTGAAGTAATATTCTGTCAAGTCTAACTTGAAGACCTCTTCTAGCAGTCACCTATTTCTCTCTCTCTCTTTTTTCCTTCATTTTCATCCAATCTCTTCCTCTTGTCCTTGTACACTATAGTACACTTAGATTAAAACCTTTCCACCTGGAGCTCTGTAATTATACTTCCCATGACCATCTTTAAACCTTTGCTTATACCTCATCCTGTATGGATACTATATTTTTAAATCTGCTGATGCTTACCTTTACTATACACATGCCATATGCAGACTGTTTTGTTAAAGGTCACGCTGTAAAGATGTCATGGAGGCTGAAAGCACATCCACAGTGTGTACTTTTATTGACCTTGACAAACATAAATGTTACTTGGTATCAGACATGAAGCAATACATTTTAGAAGTGAAAAATATGGTTTATGTTTTGGCAGTTGTTTTAGAAGTACAGAAATATAACTTCTAGTTAAAAATTCTCCATTTGCAACCACCAGGGATCATCTTAGTGCAAGACAGTTTAGCAGAAATCTGGACACTGAGTAAAGAAGTCAAGTTTATCTATCATTGTGAATACTTATAGCCAAGAAGCTTGGAAGATGGTAGTCCATGTTTCTGCATGTCAGGGGAAAGAAAGCCTTAAAGTTTTTCTTTCAAGAAGATAAAGACTGTAGCAATTGAAGAGTAGTTCAGGAATTGTGATCCAAGAAAGATCTCATTTATACTAATAATTTGTTCTTCACAATATCCTAATGTGGAGAGTAGATGCTTACATGACAGAGCTTAAGGATCACACCAGTGCCTGCTGTGGTTTAAGTGAGCTGCATAATTCGTTAACAAGAGACAGAATATTACATAGTATATAGAAGTGAATCAGACATGGAGCAGGGTAGTTAAGAGAAGAAGATCTGTCTTTTTTAGAAGTCGTGGATGTATTCAGAATGAATGAAATGACAAGTGCACAGTAAAAGAATTAAATGAGAACATTGCATTTATTTATACTCTGATTACGAGGCTGGGAAGAAAATCTTTATAGTCATGATATAAAATCTACAACATATGTAAGTAAAATGTACCTAGCAGTAATTAATACAGCTTGGTATATAAACGCATTGACAAAAAGTAGAAAGTAAGTAATACAATTGAGATAACCACATAGGAATTTCTGACATACTTCACAACTTGGCATCTCTATTTAACTGGAGTGCTTGTTTGGCTTGCATGCTGATCTCTGTATTTTATTTTGAATTGAAGTTTTCTCATTTAAGTTTTGGTTACTTCTATGTTATCTGTCTTTTCTTATGCTACATTTATTTTGTTTTAAGTTTTCTGTTCTTTTGGAGTTTTAAGAGGTCTTGGCTAGGGTCATTTAGAAAAGTTAGCAAAGAATTCCTTTGCAAACAGTGAATAACATCAGCTAATTAGTGGTAGGGGCTGAGAAATGGCATTCCTCATTTAGCTGGAAATATTTGGAGATGCCTCTATTTAGCTGGAGTGCTTGTTTGGCTTGCTTGCTATACTTTGCCTAAATATTGCTGACCTCTGTCTACATTTTATTTTTCCCACCCTGTCACCCAACTGTTGCATTCTTAAACTTGGTGGCTTTTGAGTTGCCTGCCCATACTGTAAATCAGATTTTGGACACACTTCCCAGTCCCATCTCATCACCTCATTCTACTGGATAAGGAGTGATCAGTTGGGAAGGCCCCGCCCCCTTAGTTTCTTAACCTTGAATTATCTTATTTTTGCTCCCTTCCCACTTAACTAAAATAGCACTTTATTCAGATGCTTTTACTGTATTTGTGTTTCTTCCTGCTTTATTACTTTATTTTGCTTTTGCTGCTTGTTAAGTGTTTAATTGCATTTATTCTGTTGCATTTATAAATGCTTGTTAGTAGCTTGATTAAATTGCAACTGTTATTCTAAGCCTCTTAGTTTTGGTGTAAGCACTTGGGATTCAGGCCAGTTGTTTTATGTTAAGGTTTGTAGTCTGTACTCTTGTGGGAGGAGAGGGTAGCCTCCACCCTTCTGACCTGGGAATTGCTGGTTGAAGGCTTATTGTGCCTGTTGTTCTAAGTGTCTTTCTTCTGGTTTAAGCACTTGGGTTACAAACTAGTTATTTTACATTAGGAAGATTTGTGGTCTAAACTCTTTTGGCCGGAGAGGATAGCTTGCACCCTTCTAAGCTGGGAATTGATTGTTGAAGGCTTATTGTGTCTGTTCTGAAAATGTCTTGGCTCTGGTTTAAGCACTTGGGCTCCAAACGAGTTATTTTACATTAGATAGGTTTGTGGCCTAGACCTTTGTAGCAGGAGAGTGTAGCTTGCACCCTTATAGTCTGGAAATTGCTGGTGAAGTCTTATTTTGCCTGTTGTTCTGTGTGTCTTTGTTCTGGTTTAAGCACTTTGGTTCCAGCCCAGTTATTTCACACTAGGAAGGTTTGTGGTTTACACTCTTGGGGAATATTCTGCTGAATTGCTGCTTCATTTAAACTGTTTGATTGCTATTGTAACTGCGATTTTCTGCACTTTTGATATCACATGAGCACTAAAACCAAACATCTTACATTCAGAAGGCTCCCTGCACCCTTGTGGCAGAAGTGTGCAGACAAGGATCCATCTGAGTTTGGGGTTGCCGGAATAAGGTTCAGTCTTGGGCTTTCCCTTTGGTTACTCTGTTTAAAAATCATTTAACTTTGCTTGTATTTAAGCCTTGCATTTGGACATAGCTGCACATTGTGTGTAGACATGCATAGAAGCCAAGGGTGTAGCTAGGCATACTCATTGTACTCAAATGAGTACATTATTTTCAGAACATCTTTCTGGAAACTTAATGGGTGTAACAGCGTAGAACATTTAGAACTCTCTAAACTACGGTCTGTTTTCATGAACTAGACAAAACATGCTTACACAGTAAGACTGTACCTCTTAAAATAGTATTTTATGCTTGTAAGTGGCAATAGCTGAAAATAGGGTACCCTTTCTAAAGCGTATAGGGGTATGATTTTGATGGTTGAGTGCATTTTTTAATTGATAGATTGGTGGGAGGGGGCAGTAAAATGAGGTCTGAGTACCAAATATGAACCATTCTAAGCTTCCCTGCTTCACTGTGCACAACACAGTTGCATACTGCTGCCCTGCGACAACTCAGTTGTGCATTGTTAAGCATTGATGCAGTTTTGTACCCCTAGCTCCTCCATAGAATAACCACATTTTGTTAGTCTTACAGTAAAACCTGATCAATCTAGCCTACTCCCCACTAGTTACTAAAATATATACCTGCCATAATGGATGGATGGTTTTCCACATTTCTCCAGCCAGCCTGATTAACATGGGCATCTTGAGGCAATGTAGCAGTTACCTCATGTATACTGACAACCAGTTATTGCTAAAACAAATGCAGCATGTGAGAGATGCAACTATACTATGAATTTGGAATCCGTTCTTTCACATAACAACAAACCAGGTATCAAACAGGTTGTCACCAGACGCACTTCCCCTGTTAAACATAACAAGCTCACAACACACAAACTTACATATGTGGAGGTGCTTATTAGGAGCTTACCTAAAGATCAGAGACCTGCCAAGCACAAACCTACTGCTAACACTGCAGACCCAACAGAATGAACTACACAGTAATACGCACAGCAGTGTCTCAGCCAATAAACCGCTAAGGCAAAACACCTAAACACCAAATGTCATGGTCATAGGTGACTCCATAGCGAGAGACACAGTTGTTCCCCTCACCAGGCTGGACAAGGTGACGGTCATGATCGGGTGCCTGTCAGGTGTAAAAATCCATCAGATAATGCATGCACTCAGGTCTCTCAACAGCAAGTACCATTATGACTTTGTCATAGTCCATATTGGAGTGAATGACTTGAGACGTACATCACTGGACTATAAGAAGAGAGACATGACTGAGCTCTCCGATTGTGTCCCAAGCAGGGTATATCCCTAGCCCTAAGCAGCATTCTATCTTCACCTAGGATGATGCCTCAATATAAACAAAAAACGATTGATTTCAACAATTGGCTTAGCTTTTGGTGTTAGTCCAGGGAGATCCCGTATCTGCTTTTCCAGAGATAATCTTCACCTGTCGCCTCTTGGCTTTCAGTTACTGGCAAAAGTACTTGCCTCCCCCATAGTGCCTTTTTTAGGCAGTGTCATAATAAAATTCCCAACATAAAAAAAAAAAAACACTACAGACAAACTCAAGATTATGCTGCTTAATGCTGGGAGTCTAAATCGGAAACTGCACTCACTGGAAGCACTCCTTATCTTGGAAGATACCTATGTCTGTCCAGTCACAAAGACGTGTTTCAAGGCCACAGAGCACCCTGGCCATGCAAAGCTACAATGCCTTTCACACGTTCAGACCTCAAAACGAGCATGAAAGAACCAAAGACAGAGCTGTATTCATCTTCATTAAAGACAAATACATCTCAAGACTGGTCAAACAGTACTGCTCCCTAGAACTACTCCAAGTCCAATTAACTGTAGGTAGAACCTCCTTCCATATCATTGTTAGCTATAGGTCCCCAGCCGTGAACCACGAGAACCACTCTGCCATTACCTGGACCTAACCACTCACTATACAGCCAAACACCTTGGCCATGGATGATTTCAACTATCCTTCCATCATTTGGGAGTCATATATGAGTACAAACACACTCACCCTAAGGTTCCTGGACTTTGTTAATATAGATGCTCTGGAACAGATAATCTGCACCCCTACAAGGGACTCGAATGTCCTAGACTTAGTACTCACCAACATAGGGGGTTTCTGCAATATCCCCTGTGTGTTGCCCTCCCTGGTAAAGTCTGATCATAAATCAGTCTCATTCGAAGTAACGATCATACCTTACCTCCCCCAAAAGAGCAAAAAGGATGACAAATTTCTACAAAGCAAAGTATAGCCTTCTAAGTGATGGTATAAATAGTTTAAAACCCCCTGCTACCACTGTCAGCAGTGATTTCTATACAGAGGTGTACACAAATGCCCTGGATAAACACCTGTATAGATGTATAGACACAGCTGCACCTGAACGGATCAAAACAAGATCTTTACAAAAAAAAAAAAAAAGCCACATTGATGGACTTCGAGAATGTCACCAAAGCCCTGGATGAAGGCAAAACAGTACACACAGCCTGTCTTGACTTAGCCAAGGCTTTTGACACAATCCCCCACTCAGGTATCATTGAGAATCCCACTCAGCTGGGAATCAAGGAGGTCCAAATGGAGAGATAAGTCAGCAAGTAAAGGAGAGTATTATTGCTGAAAGTGAATTCATCCTCAAGTCTTGGTGAGTACCTTCGCAAAGTGGACCCTTTTTTCACAAAATCTCACCAAGATGACACCGATATATAGACTGTATTTATATAGCATATATCATGGACAGAAGTAGGTTAAAAATTAAAAAAGAGAGCTGGGTGCACGTGACTCAGGATAAAACAGTGCCCAATCATGATAGGCACACTGGTTCCAGGACTGAAAAAGATGACAGTGTAGAATCCTCAAAATACAGAAACATTCCTACAATGGGGCCAGGTCAGATCCAGGGGGAGGATGGGCCCCCTGTTGTAGGGCGAAATAGTTGTCCACAAAAATCGCAAAAACTAATAGGCCAAAAAAGAGCCATAAAGGCAATAAAGTCGACTATTGAGGGTTGTTGTTTGTCTTTCGGCTTTTCCCAGTAAGGGGTCGCCACAGTGGAACTCCGGTCCGCTAATGATTGGCAGTAGATTTTTACAAAACGTAGAGGTGCCAGCTCGACGCCCAACCTTCAGTGAAGGCACGCCCATTTATGCACGCATGTCTTTCGAACGCTACCCAACCACGGGGAGGACATGCAGACTCCACACAGAAGGCACTCCCAAGCCCAGCTGAGAATCGAACAGGAGAACCTCTTGCTGTGAGGTAACAACACTACCGCCATACCACCGTGCCATAAAGTGGACTATTGAGGCTAAAAAAAAAATATGTATTGGTACTATTATGCAAAAGCCCAGAATTTCCAGACACAAAAGATATACAAAATGATTGAGAGAAATTAAAGGAAAGAAAAATACTTCCACAAGAAAAACTGTCAGAAGCTTCAAATAATTTGTATTCAGTAATGCAATAGATTTGTGAAAAACGGTGTATAGAGCAAGAAACTTTGATCTGTTTGGAACGAGAAGCATCTGAGGAAGTGCAAAAATATAAACAAAACCTAGAGATTTTTGAAAGTATAAAAAAGAAAAATGGACATGGGAAAGAAAGACACATTTGAAATGGTGCAATATTTATGCAAAGGAGAAAGCCAAATTGATCAATATAAAAAAGGTAACCCCAAAGATATTCGAAGAGAAGGCAAAGGTATCCGCATATGGAAAGTTTTGCAATAAAAATATCGCAAAGAGGAAATGTAGAAAAGATTAGTAAAGTAGAAGTTAAAAAATAGAAGGTGAAGTTATGGAATGGCTGCGAAGTGAAGGATTTGGTGTAGAAGGTCTAACACAGGTTACATCACAGCCTGATGGAGCGAGTCCCCAAAGTAAGGATTCGCAGGAAGATCAGGAGACATCTGAAGTAGTAGTATGGACATGGGAAAGGAAAAGAGATTTTATATGGTGTAATATCTACGCAAAGGAGAAGGCAAAACTAACCAGTATAAAAACAGAAGCAGCAAAGATATTTGAAGAGAAATACAGGCAAAAGAGTCTGAACATGGAAAACTTTACAGTGCAAAAAATAAGACAGAGGAAAGAGAGAAAAGAAGATCAGTAATGGAGAAGTTAAAGAAATAGAAACTGAGGTAATGGAGTACCTGAGAAGTGAAGGATTCAGTGTAGAAAATGTAATTCAGAAAGCACTACAACAGGATAGAGTAATGGATAACCAAATTAAGGGGAAAACAGTGGAACAGGAAGCAATTGGTCACGTGCCATATGAAGATATATTCACTTGAAGCTAGACCGGAAGGGAAGGAACAGGAAACTGTGGAAACTCTGATGTAGTCAACATTGAGGAGTGATAGACCAGTGAATTCCCATATGACAGAGCAACAGATGGCACAGGATGAAATTGAAGAGAATGTGGCAAAGGAGGATGTTATAGAACTTTCAATTGAATGCCCGCAGGAAATGGAAAACAAAAATTGTGCCCTCAGTTTAGATGAAAATGAGCTAAGAGAAGAGTTGCTTGATTTAATAGACGTAGACATATTATGATCAATGAAAGAAATGGACTGCAGAAAGTCAATAAAACCCAAAAAGTCAGAAGTTTGATAAAACAAACACAGTAATTAGGACTGTCCATAGAGATCCATGCAATATAACAGAAGTAAGCAGGATGTATTATTGTGCAGCTAAATTAACTGATAAAGTTCTACCACAAGAACACAGGGTAGTGAGGGAAAGGAAGGGGAGAAATCAAAAACCATCATGGAAGTATTGAACAGAGAAAACTATAACACAACTAAGATAAGAAGTGTCACCGAATATAGAAGAGGGAAAAGATGAACAAAAATACTAAGAAAGATGGATGTGATAAAAGCAATGTGCAGTATTAGAACAGACCAGGATATATCATGCACTATCACAAATAAACTAAAAATCTCAGCACAGGTGGAAAAACTTAGAAGATACGCAGATAAATATAAAGGAAAAGTACAAAATAAGCAATTTATTGATGACCCAAGAGCATTTTGTAGTGGATTGGGAAATAAGGTAAAAGGAGTTGAAAACCACCAAAAAAGAAGAAATAGATACATTTTGGAGAAGAATCTATGATGATCCTGTGGAACATAACAAAGATGGTAAATGGATCGAAGAAGTAAAAGAAAGAATAAGAAGTTTAAAGGTACAGGATATGAAATGGGATGAAGTAACAGCCAGAGTGATTGAAACAAAGTTAAAAGCCTCTGATTGGAAAACCCCAGGCCTAGATGCAGTACCTAACTTTTGGTTAAAAGTATTAATATCTTTGCACAAAGATTTAGGCATGAGTAAGAACTATTTATATCCACACCCTGAACAGACACCAACCTGGGTAACAACAGGACAAACAATGCTTCTACTTGAGGGAACCTACAAGCTACCCTAAAAATTATAGGCCATGACTTGCCTTCCTGCGATGCATAAACTATACACAGGAACTGATGTCGACAGAGTTTATAGTCATTTAGAAGAAAACTCAATTATGACAGTAGTACAAAAGGGTAGTAAAAGAAAGTTATATGGAGTAAAGGATCATTTGTTGTTAAAAGAAAGAGATATGGCCCAGCAAGCTGTAATCAAGTCGAACAAACTTTAATTGTAAGCGCTTTCATCAGAGCTGATGCTCTGACTTCTTCAGACAATCAAAACCAAGCCTGAAAACAGTACACTGTGTGCTACTGCTAATGAGCCAAAGCAAAGACAAGTTTGTGTTTAAGAAACAATCAGAATTGACCAAGGACTGTTCTGAAAATGTTTTTAGGCTTGGTTTTGATTGTCTGAAGAAGTCAGAGCATCAGCTCTGATGAAAGCGCTTACAATTAAAGTTTCTTCGACTTGATTACAGCTTGCTGGGCCATATCTCTTTGTTTTTACATAGTTTGTTTGGTCTTTTGGTCTGATCATTTGTTAAAGTCATAGTGGAGAAGTGTGAAAAGGGAAAAAAAAATCTAAGTATGACATGGATTGACTACAAAAAAGCATTTAATAGTATCCACATTCATGGATAAAAAAGTGCTTAAAAATGTATAAGATGCACCCTACACTGATCGACTACATTAAGTGACCATGAAGCAGTGGCAGACCACTTTGCAATTAAGCCATGATAAAGGACACATTATTATCCCAAGGATAAAAATTCAAAGGGGGATATTCCAGGGTGACTTTGTCACTGATGCTATTATGCCTTGCCCTTAACCCATTAAGCTGTCTAACAGCTTAGGCCATGGCTATAATTTGGCTCCTGGAAAACAAAGTGTAAAAGTTCTCATCTTCTCTTTGTCGATTATTTAAAATTATATAACTCATCAGATGAACTGAAAGCATAACTGCAAGTTGTTAAAACTTTTTCAGATGATATAAGAGTGTCATTTGGTCTTGATAAATGTGCAGAAGCAACCTTTAAAGCAGGAAATCTGTAACACCAGGAAAACAGTTTGTGACAAGAATGTGGTACAAAAGAACTTAAGCAAGAGGGAGTGAATAAATATTTGGGATTTGATGAAGGATCAACAGTAAAACATGAACAAATGCGAATAAAACTTAGGAATATTTTAGAAGACTTAAATTAATCTTGAAAACAGCATTGACATCTAGGAATAAAATCCAAGCTGTAAACCAATTTCCTCTTCCTGTCCTAATTTAGTTTTGGAGTGATTGACTGGCCCCAAAACGTGTTGGATAGATCAGATAGGAAAACAGGAAGGATGCTTCATGCCCACCAAATGATTTATAAAAATCATTGCATACCAAGATTACATATTCCCTGTTCCGAAGGAAGGATGGGCCTTCTTGAAATTGATTACATGTATGTAGGATTCCACACACATCTGCTGACCTCACAAGACCCAAACATAGTGAAAGTTTTGAAACATGAGGAGAATAAATCCAAGATGACTTCTCTGCTTAATCTATCTTAAGCGTAACGGCATTAAGCAGGAATGGGAATCACACCAGAAGTAGATAAAAATCAGGCAGCAACTGATTGTGCCAAAAAACAAAAGAAAGAATATAAGATGAAGGACCAGATGAGAAGGCAAGAAATATGGAAAATGCATAAATATAGTTGCAAGTATAGAGAACTTTTGGAAGAACCTCCTGTTGATCAGGAACGAATGCAGGAATGGTTAAGGAGAGATGAATTCAAACCAAGCGATGAAAGGTTAATATTGGAGGCCCAAGATAGTGGGCTTGCATACGCGTTGGTTTACAAAGTCCATTGAACATGTGGGAGAAGCAGACAAATGTAGAATTTCTAAAACCAAATTGGAAACAGTCGCACACCTCGTTATTGGTTTTGACATACTTAATTGCAGAAGGACTATATATTGAAAGGCATAATAATATGGCAAGATTGTTGCACTGGGGATTGTCCGAACATTATGGAATTGAAGTGGCTGAAAAACACTGACAACATGAGCCACAAAGCATCATAGAAAATGATGAAGTTTACATCACATGGAATCATCTATTACCAGCAGTTTAAAAGATAGATTCTAGAAAACCGGATATAGTGGTCTATGAAAAGAAGACAAAAGTAGCATTGATCATTGAAATCGCCACACCCAGTGACTCTAGTGTCCTGCGTACAAAGAGAGACCGTCGTAAAATATCAGCATTTGCAGGCAGAAACGAGAGCAATGTGGAAGAAAGATACCCACACAGTCCCAATAGTAGTAGAAGCAATGGGTCTTAGAAAAAAGAATCTACAATCGTATTTAGATATATTAACAATACATGTACCTCCATACGAACTGGAGAAGGGAGCCATTACTGGGCATATTGCGGGTGCTGCAAAGAGCACTTCTGGCTGACATCAAAGATTGAAACGCTACTAATTTCATGAACTTTAATCGTACTTTGATGTAGGAATGTGGTCGATTCCTGTCATGGTATTAGAAACCCAAAAAATTTGGAGAAATTAAAACTGGGAATCAACCCATATGTCACTAGATGGGTAGCCAAGTGGCTCACCGATAGAATGCATACAGTCAAAGTTGGGGATTCCGCTCTACCAGCAGACCTTACCAGTGGTGTGCCACAAGGATCTGTGCTGGGCCCCCCCTACTGTTTGGAATCTGTTTCTCAGAAGTCCAAGTGAAAATAGATGGCCTGTGACTTGCCAAGTTCTTCGATGACTACAATCCCCCAACAATGTTGACATACTATAAAAAGGACTTACACAGACAGATGATTGGTGCCAAAGCCACCAACTTAAACTAAATGCAAAAAATGAATTGTTATCCCTTTTGGCAAAGGGGAAGTCCCTGCAAATTACAAGAGTAACAGTACCCCTCTTAACTGAAACCCTGTGGTGAGAGATTTGGGAAGACCGGTTGATAGCAGCCTTAACTTTGATCACCGAGTGTCCACAGTGGTAAGGAAGGTCTTTTATATTGCACATCTCATAAGTAAGGATATCACATCCATAGCGAAGGATGTCACAACTCCCCTGTACTCATCATTCATCAGACCACTAATAGAGTACAATGGTCCCTTCTGTTTGTACCTCACCAGACACCTGCAGTAGCTGGAGAGACCTCAGAGGTTTCTCGCCAAGAAAATTCAGGGCCTTACACACATGACCTACATGGACAGACTGAAGACCCCATCACTGTACTCTGTGTCTTTTAGGCTGCTAAGTAGCAACTTGTGCCTGGCCTATAGAGCAGTCTCGGAGCCTGCCATAATTGAAGTTCTGCACATCCACAAGTCAAATCAGACAAGATTCACTCGCTCTAGAGTTCTTAACCTAGCCTGCGACATTAACAGGACATACTGGAAAGACAGATATCTCTCATAAATTGCCACTCCTCTGGACCGAACTCCCAGTTTACGTAAAACAGTGCTCTTCAATGACCCTATTTAAGTGCAACTTAGACAACTGGGTGGGAGATAGTAAATTTACCTCAGGGGTGTCACGTATGTCCTATGTGGGTAAGGGCTGTTGGTGCTGATCATAGACTTGTGCTGCAAATGTAGACTGTACAGCTTGGTCAGTAAGGGAAAAAGGGAACAACATGGCAAGGCTTATAAAGGCCCTAGGCCCAATAGCCTAGTAACCTATGAACCTATATATAAATGTGTATGTTATATGAAAAAATCTTGATACCTCTTTCTCCTAAAGCTGATAATGGCATTTGGATGAGCTTGCAAAATTAAGCTTTTCATATTGTTAATGGTAACAATAAGTTGTACCAGAGTACCAGCAAAGTTAATATAATATGTTATTGCTAGTTTGTTTCCTTTCTATAGCTGTTCCTCCTTTGTGGTCAAATATTAAGGATGTACACCCATAATTTTATTGTACAGAAGTATTACTGCGTATACTGTGTGTGCACATCTACACATAAGGACTCCAACTAATTCCTTTTCCTGCTGTTTTTTCTCTATTTTTCTGTTGTTATGGAACTTGTTATTGCTGACCTGTCTTCAGAGATTAAGGCATCCATCAAGTACTTAGCTTCTGTGTTTTTCTAATACCATAAATTCTCTTTGAGGTGCTTAGGATATGGCTAACGTTATCTTCAAGGCAGTTATAACAGGGTCAGTCATGAGAAGAGATCCATACCCTACATTCTCAGACTCCTCCTTGGATGTCAAAACTAAGTTCCTATGTGCTTCTCTGGACAAAGAGGTGTTATCTGCTCTTTCTTCTGTTGAGATCTTTAATGGGTTTCTGAAAGCTTAAAAGTTATTTCAGGGGACTGGCCACCATTTATGCTGTCCTTGCATAATTTGGTAGAAATTTGACTGCTAGTCAGGAGCCAGAATAAGCATTCTCTGGAAGGCAGTAAGCTCTCAAATTGCAAGGGCAGGGACTTTTCAGTAAGAAGAAAGGTTCTTCCAAGATCTCACACATTTTCAAGAAACAGTTGAACCTCCTAGAGTGTTTTTCTTCTTTTTTGCCGTGTCATTACTGTAACAAATCCCAAAGTCTAGGCCTTATCCTTCCTTTGTTACACCAGGTCCCTTCAAGAAAATTTCTAGATAGCCTTTGCCTCTTCATCAGGCTGCTGCATTGCCTCAGCCACATATGAGTGATCCTGCATTGCCCATTTATGGTTCTTCAGACCAGTCATATTATCAATTTCCTCTGGTGTAGTCCCTTCAGCCACCATAGACCAGGGGTTAGATGCTTGTTCTGTGGCTATTGGAGTTTTCTCGGAGAGCATGGGAGACCCACTCTAATTAGTCTCTGTGTAAGGAGTGGGAGTGCTTCTCTGCCTAGCCAGACTAGAGTGATTGCTCTCCAGAGTGATGTCCCTGACACGAGTTTGCTTCTGTGGTGATTCCTGACAAAAAGAAACAAAAAGTAAAGCATCTGTTTTCTCCTGTCTCTTGTTACTTCATACAGGGAGGATTTATTTTGCTTAGATCAGGCTGTTAACCCATCATGTTACGGATCTTCTAGTAAAAGAAAAGGGAATTCTTCATTCTTGAAGATTTCCAGTGTGATAACCAGTGAATTGATTGAGAGAGAACAGATTCTTATTTCTCTTCAGTCAAATTATTCTGATTCTAACAAGAGAGTATTTCCTGTGGTTTCCTTTGGAAGAATTTTGGTTTTCTGAAGCCATATCTAGGATGAACCAATTGTTTCAGTGGGAATGGGATGACATTGCAGTTTCTTTGAAAAAATATCAGGATTTATTTTGAGTGGAATTTCTTCAAACTGCTGCTTTTCCTCCTATTTTTTTCTAGCCTTGGAGGATATTTTTATCACAGCCTGCAGCATACCAGCAAAACAGCCTACAGCCCTTAAAAAGGCAGATAAATTGTATAATGTTTTTCAGTCTTACAAATTGTTATTTTCTAATCCTGACTGATTCTGCAATGATGTCCTTGACAATGTGTTCTGCAGCTAAACATTTAGTAAATGTGAATCCCCCCCCCCTCTCTAACAATGGGGCTAAGCTTTTGATTGATTGGGAAAAATAGTATATTCCTTTGGCATTTTTATTTTAAGGATTCATGTTAAAGTTTTGGCTTGCTTGCATTTGAAAATGTGAGGATCATTATTGACGATTTTCCTCCTCCTGAGGGAAATCTTCTCTAAATCTTATTGCTTCTGTTTTCTCAAGTAACCAGACATTCTATGAAGAGTGAGTATGACTCAGCTGATGACTCTTTCCAAGCAGAAGCTACTTTATTTTGAGAAAGTTTTCTTTGTTACATTCCTAGCATTTGTCTGAATATGTTGAAGTTGAAATTTTGAATTCTCAACTTGATAGTGAGGTTGTGTTTAGACTGTCTGCTGCTGAAGTCTTGAAAAAAATGTGATGAGAAAGGGAAGCTGATTCAAGGGTTCACTTAATTTTTTCAGCCTACCTTCTCCAAGTTTGTTAAAGGTTTCATCCTTTATAAAAAAGCAAAGTAAGAAGACTCAGCAAACTTCTGGCAAGCAGATGCTCAAAAACAATGGCAAGGAGGCCCCAAAAGGAAGGGGTCTTCCAAAAATGAGGAAACTAGTACAGTCCATGAAGTTTGACTGTGTGCAAGTTGTAACCCTCCATTCCTATCCTGCCAGTCTTTAAATCTTTCCCAAAATTTGGCTGTCCAATTTCTCTCTCAGACATATGTGTTCCTAGAGTTAACCATCATTGGTACAATTCTCCTTTTCAGGGGATTCCTTATCTACCAGATCAAACCTCTTTTCACCCTTGTTATTCACCATCTGCTGGCTCAGAAGATAATAAAGGCTGTTCCACATTTATGACAGGGAAGGGTAATTATTCAAGAATGTTGTTGGTTCCAAAGAAAAGGTTCATGGAGACCAAAACTAAATCTTTCCTTTCTCAGTCAGTTTGTGGTCATCCCAAAGTTCAAAACACTATCCCTTCACAACTGGTTTCCTCTTATTACTCCTTTCAATTTTTTGATGACTCTAGATTTAAAGGATGCTCATGATTCCATTACTATTGTCAGATGTTTCAAACCATTTTAAGGTTTTCACTGGATTACACTTTTATTTACATTTTGTGTATTTCACTGCTCCAAAGGTGTTCATGAGGTGTTTAGCTCCAGTGATAGCCTGCAGAGTGTTCACCTTTTTGTTTATTTAGGCAACTTGCTTACCTTTGCAGCCTTTTTTCAAAGTGTAAGGAATCTCACACTTGGGTAAGTGATCTCCTTTTTGGAAGAGGTTTACAGGAGAACATTCAAAATTCTTGCTTTACTTCTTCCTGCAAGATTGTATTCTTGATGTATCCAGTAGAAACATAATTTCAAATAGCTTTTTTCCCCACAGGAAAAAAGTAGATCTTTGTCTAGATCTATTCTTTAGATTTTTTTTTACTCAGTCTAGGACAAGTAATTTCACAGGATATTAGGATTCCCTCCATCTATGATTCTTTTTTAAACACCTTCATTATCACTTGTGACATAAGCAAACTTATATAAATGTAATCAAACCATATTGACAAGTTCACATGTATAAATGTTATGCATCACATGTTGTTATATATTATATAGTCAAAGCAATATTACATAAATTGTTCAATTCCTGCCTTCTCTTCAACCTCCTTCCTCCCCCAAAACATTTTTCTGCATGTATTCTTCCCACAATTTCCATTTTCTTCTATGTAGTTTACTCCTACCTTTTTAAAGATCCCACTCCCTTTTCTTTTATCTCCGTTACAGTATTCACTACTTCAGGTATAGTTGGGTTAGATTTTGATTTCCATTTTCTAGTAATTGCTTTCTTGCCAAACACTACAGTTAAACTTGACAAGTGCTTACTGTGTCAAGGCAATTCAGATCCTGTATCCTAGCTCAAAAAATAATTTCCTTAGTTACACTAATTTGCTCGCCCAATATTCCTGACAGAATACTCTGGAATATCGAAAGTCTACCAACTCATTACACTCTACAAATATATGCTCCCAGGTACCTCTTTCTTCACCATTACACCTCCAAAATTTGTCACCTACTTGAAAAATTCTTTGGAGTCCTCTTGGGGTATAAAAGTATCTATGCAGACACTTCAAAGCAAAAATCCTAAATCTTATAGATTTTGTTGCATATTTGGGAGCCATTCCTCCCATTGTTTCTTTGAGAATTGCACAGCTAATCTCTCTTCCCAGTCTATTCTGACCTCTTCTGATTGATTCCTATAGTTAGCATGCAGTATTTTGTATGCCCTACTAATTGTCCCTTTTTAACAGTAGTTCTCTTCTAGATTCGGTTAAAAACTCAACCAGTGCAGGTCTTTCATTTAGGATTCCCCTATCCCTTTCCCATCTCTATACCTTGATATCAGACCTGGATATGGAAGGCAATCACTAGCCTGCAACCCAAATGTCTTCTTGGCCTCTTTCTGTTACCTTTTCCTCTCTAATTATTTGTTCCCAATACTTTGGTTTCTTTACAGCTTCCTCCAGTCAATTCCAGCCCTCCGCTTGCCTATTGTCTGTACCACGAATTGGAGTCATCCCTATCGGCAGAATCTCCTTTCTCTATTCCCATGTTGGCTTAGTTCTTAATATACTTCTACTTTATGAATGTAATATTCTGTATGACTGCATCCAAAAATCCCATTCTTTCCTTGTTTCTTGAGTCACTCTCCTGCTTCATCATCATCCCTTTCCACTTTGAATTGTAGCTGTCTGCTTGTTTTATTTATAAGAGCCTGAAATGTGTAGCGCTAAAATATCCTTTCAAATCAAGTGATCCTAACCCACCTTGTTCTGTTGGAGGGATCAGCTTATCCCATTTGACCCCCCCCCCCCCCAAGTAAAATCCTTCAAATGTTAATTAATTGCTATCCACAACTTCTGGTTGATAAAAACATGCCTGACCTTTTTATAAACCTAAAGGGAATAAAAACCTTTTTACTGTTTTTACCTTCCTATCCATATCCATTGGGAAGAACTTCCAGTTTCTCAGTTTTTGTATTATCTTTTGTTTAATCTTTTCCCACATGTCCTTAGCTGCCATAACAGAAGCATTTTTAATCTATACTCTAAATACTTCATTTTATCATGTACCCATAAATCTGGGTGCTGCTGAAACAATTCTTGCATGGGTACATAGTTTATAGCTATAGCATTTGTTTTATCTTCATTAATTTTATATCCAAAAAAAAAACAAAAAAAAAAAACAGAACCATCTCAATGTTCCACAACACTGAGAGATAGATTTGTGGTTCCATCAGGTATAATACTGTCTGCATATAAATCCAACTTTTCTTGAATACCATACCAATGATATATTTTTTGCCTGTGGTTCTAAATATAACACAAATAACAAAGGGGAGCAAGGACATGCCTGCCTGGTTCCACTGTTCAAACACATCAGAGGAACAATTCTACTTTAATTTTTGCCTCTGACCCTTGTATATCTTTTGAATTAACCTTATTAACCTTATTATTGTATCAGGAAATGCAAACACTTCCATTGCTGTACTCATAAAATCCCAGGTTACTCTGTTGAATACTTTCTCTGTATCAGGACCCACCAACAACAGTGCCATTTGCTTTCCTCTGGTTCATCATTGTTCTGTTAATGTTGTCAAATGTTTGCCTACCGTCCACAACATCAGATTGGTCCATATCTCTCAATTTTGGCATCACCTTTGCCATTGTTTTAGCCATTATAGACATAAACTCTTTATAATAATGGTTTAAAATTGAAATGGACCTAAATGAAGCTGGAACAGATTGGTCTTTAGTGTCTTTAGGTATTACAGCCACTACAGCTTTTTCCAGGATGTTGGTGCATCCCTCCCTTTTAAAATACTGTTAAAAAACTTCCAGACCTTTATCACTTTCTTCCCTCCTACCTTCCATACTTTCACTGGAACACCATCCACCCCTGGAGACTTTCCTGAAGATTAGATAAAATGGTGATGTATAACCAATCTCCTCCAGTCCTGTCAGTTGTTCAACCTCATCTGCCTCTAATCTTGACATATTTAAGGCTTCCGTAAGTATTTTAATTTGTGCTTTTTTGTTGATTTCTCCAGTTGTCTGTTTTATACAGATGGTCATAAAATTTCCAAAATATCTCTAATACTATCTACAGGATCTCTGGTTATTTTTCTTGTAGGCTGCCAAGTTAGACAACAAGCCTTTCAACTTTCTGTTGCCCAAGTCTTTTTTTGTGCTATGGAGTTATCACAAAACAGTTGCTTAACAGAATCTGTCTAAATTTAAAATGTTATCTAGGTACTCCCTTATGTCTCTGTAGTACTCTGCAATTCTGTCCATTCTTGTTCTGTGAAATTCCACAAATTTTGTAGTACTTTAACATTTGTCAGCCCCTCTAATAATTCTTATTTCTTAACCAGATCTCTATCTCTCTCTCTCATTTCATTCTACCCTATATTTAAACTCCACTTGTATTTTAGCCCACTCACTAGTTGTAATTTCTGGATTATTTTCTGTCTTCCCTAGTACCTTTCAGATAATTTCTCATACTCATCCCTTAAATTCCTCTATAACAGGCAGGAGGAGAAACACCCATGCCTCATCTTTACTTCATTACTCTGCATTTTTATCTTTGTAGTTATTGGTGCATGATCTGCAATAGTTATTGGATGTGTCAAAGTTCTCAATTAAATGCACTGTTCCTGTGAAATGTCTGTGTAATCCAACCTAGTTGTACCTTGGTGAATAATATGTAACATCTCTCCCAGCTCTTACTACTGAATGTCTTTTGTACCACATATTTTTATACATTTTTTCAGAAATCTACTTGTTTTGTAATATTTTCCCTTCTAAGTCCCCAGATACATTCTGATTGTTGCAAATCAAATTCCAGTCCTGACCTATAAGTAATATTCCCTGTTGAAAGCTGATTATTTCTCCCACAATTTTTAAGCTCCATAATAGCAGTTTTAGGTAGAATATAAATGCATGCAAGTGTAATCCTCATCTCTTGGCAGTAGCCCCTTACTTGCACAAGCCTGCCATTATTGTCTTTTGTTCCTTGTCATATCGCTACTGGAGCTGCTCTATCAGTTAATATACATATTTTCATCATGTTAAGTTGTCAATCTCGCCTTCATTCTTGATGGATGGGTTTGGAGCCGATCCTCGGCTCCGACTCGGCCAATACTAAAGCTCGAGAGCTAATTCCACCGGCTCGAGGCTCCCCTATATCCCACAATGCTAGGCGGTAACTACCCAGATCTCGTTTGCCGCTATAGCTGACGAGGTGCGCTTTTCTACCGGCTCAGGCAGGTTAGTTAAATTTTTACCATTAGGTATTACTAATAACCCCCTTTTTTAGTTATAAAATATTTTCTATAGTTTATTTCTTATATTTAGTTATATCGACCCCTATCTGTCGAACCCTTCCCCTCTTACTACTTGTTCTAGGCCTTCGGCCCTTCCCTCACCCTAGTCCCTCTTTAGATTAGTGTTGTAGGGGCTTGTGTGTATGTGTTTTTCTGTATAACTGTAATATTTTTTTCTATTAAGAGTGTCTGGTTTGTGTGTGTGTGTCAGCCTCTCTTACCTTATTATGTCTAAGGATAAGGTCTCAGGCTTCAAGAAGTGTGACTCGTGCTGTCAGAAAATGTCTCTGACAGACGGTCACACTTCTTGTGTGTATTGCCTGGGACCTGTGCACCTGCAGGACTCATGTGCTGTTTGCCATGGTTTCAGCCCTCGAGTCCTGCAGGAACGCAAGAACAAGCTGATCTTGCGGGGCTTATTAAAGCCTGAAGGCCCCCCCGACTCGGTCTGTGTCGGGGAAGCCTTCAAAAACTTCAAAGCAGTCGGCTCCTGCTCTTGAGTCGACTGCTGAGAAGTCTAAGCAGGCTTCGACATCGGCTCCGGCCGGAGCCGATGTTCCTAAGCCTCATACTGTTACCTCGGCTCCGGCTGGAGCCAAGGCTGATAAGACTTTGTCGGCTCCGATACCCTTATCGGAGCCACATTCGAGAAAGAGGTCCAGGTCCCCCTCTATCGAATCCGTGCACTCGGCGCTAGGATCCCCTCTCCTTTCGGAGCGGAGTCACAAAACCCATTCCTCTCGGTCTTCCAGGTTATCAGACCATGATTTGCAGAGGGTGGTGAGTAGACTTCTTAAGTCCAAGGCACTGGCCCAAATGCTGCATAGCCCGACTCACCAGTCAGTGGCTATTCTCATTCCCCATTACATTCCTCCTCCAACTCCTTCGAGTTCGGAGCCAAGGCTTGTCGGAGCCATGACTGTCGGTGCGTCGGATCCGATACCTTCCATTTCGGCTCCGTCGTCTGCCCCAATCTCCTCTTTGGAGGGATCTCGGTGCCGAGCTTCCTCGTCGGCTCTGAGGGGGCGAGTGGCATCGGACCCTTGTCCGACCCCGCTCTCCTTCTCGGAGATTCGGCGCTGGTGAGTTCGGCTCCGACATCGACTTCGGAGCCATCTCTGTCGGTGCCGGGAGAGGTCCTTGTCTCTTCGGAGCGAGGGCCTCGGGCCTTGCCTGACAGGGGTGCCTTCGAGGTCATGCGGAGCGTGCTAGAACCAGGTTCTGCCCCACAGTCAGCTCCTTCAGCCCCTCCATCTACAGTGCCTGCGGTGATTTCTACTCACCCCCTTGTCCCACACCGCAGAGAGCCAACTCCTCAAGATTCCCCATTGGGAATTTCCTCCTCTTCCGAGGTCTCTCCTGACCCTGCAGGAGATCCCCCTAGGAAGAGGCAGTGCAAGAGGAAGCACATTGACTCCCCTGAGTCTATCACCTCTGACACTGACTTAGAGGAATCCGAAGGGTCCCTCGATCCCCTCTGAGGATGTCTCCTTTGGACATCCTTGAAATCCTCAAACAGAGGGGGAACTGGCCAGCCCTTAATCCTTCGGAGGATGAGTCAGTGTATCTTGAGGCGTTTGGTTCTCGCCCTTCCACCTCCTGGGTGTCCCCTCCCTTTGACCCCCTTATGGAAGTGGTGGCAAGGAAGGCTTGGACGGCTCCTGACTCAGTGGAACCCACCCCGAGGAGACCATCCAAATTTATTACTGCCCCCAAAGACAAAGAGTTTTTATCCAAAGGTGTCCCTGTTGATGCCATGGTGATGGCTGCGGCCACAAAGAAGGAGTTAGCTGATCCTTCGGTTCCTGTCCATCCTCCTAATAAGGAATCTAGGACCATGGACAGGTACAGCAAGCGGATGTTCTCGTCAGCGACCTTTTCAATGCGGTTGCTGAACTACTTATGCCACTTCACTCGTCTCCAAAGAGATTTACTTAAGGATATGGGTGAATTGATGAAGGATCCTACAGCCGAGGGGTTCAAAGACACAATGAACTCCCAGTTGGCAACCCTAAATTCCATTGTTAACTCCTCCATGCGGCTGGTCTCATACGCAGCAGATGGGGCGAGTAGAGCTGCAGGCACAGGTGTTGCCTTACGAAGGCACGCCTGGATGCGGCTATGCAACCATGGACCCTTTCAAGGCGTCCTTCACCAACTCTCCCTTTGATGGATCATCATTGTTTGGTCCACAGGTGAAGGATACATTGACCAGGTGCAAGGTGGAAGGTAAGATTCTCTGCCGTAGGAGTCCGTTTTTCTACCCCTTCTAGACCCTATCCCAAAGGTCAAAGGGTGGAAAGATGTGGTTCCAAACAATCCCAGGAGTCTCATCTGACGACAGCCGATTCCCCTCTAGAGGCAGAGGGGGAATAATAATAGACGCCCTAGAGGCAGAGGAGGTCCGCAAAACCAGGGTAGCAGAGAAATGTTCTCTGACAAACCCTTTCAGCACCCCTGAGGGGCTGCCCGGCTGTCCGCCTTCGGAGGCAGTCGGGGGAAGGTTATCACTGTACCCAAAAGCCTGGCTTTCCCTTACTCAAGACAAATGGGTACAGTTGATCATATCCGAGGGTTACAAAATTCCCTTCATTCACATTCCAACCCAACCAAAAAGATCCCTTCCAGACGGTTCCACCCGGTCTAAGGGAACAAGCAGCATTAGAAATTTCGAAGCTGCTATCAAAAAGAGTCATCCAATCAGTCCCGGCAGACCAACAAGGATCCAGAATCTGCTCCAAATTCTTTTTGGTACCAAAAAAAACAGGGGACTGGAGACCCATACTGGATCTCGCTACTTAAACAAGTTTGTCAAGAAAACAAAATTCCGGATGGTCACGCTACAGTCCATTCTACCCTTCTTGGGTCAGGACAATTGGATGTGCTCGATAGATCTTCAGGACGCATACTACCACATCAAAATGAACTGACGCTCCAGGAGATATCTCCGCTTCAGGCTGGGAGCCAGTCACTACCAATTCACGGCCCTGCCCTTTGGTCTCACCACAGCCCCCTGGGTGTTCACCAAATGCATGGCAGTGGTCACGGCTCACTTGAGACGCCAAGGATTCCAAGTGTTTCCATATCTGGACGATTGGCTCCTTACTGCCACCACCAGACATCAGCTTCTCCTATCCAGGGACTTCACCATTCAATCTTGTCAAGCTCTAGGCATTTCAATAAATTTCGGAAAATCTGCCTTGTCGCCTTGTCAGTCTATAATTTTTATAGGCGCCACCTTAGATACACAGACCCTTTCAGCCAGACTCACAGAGCAGAGGGTGTTCGACATTCGGAACCAAGTGTCCCTTCTCTTACAGTGTGTCAAAATCAAAGCCAGACTGGTGTTGAAGGTACTAGGACTCATGGCAGCAGCTATTCCCCTTCTCCCCTTAGCTTGCTTTCACATGAGGATCCTCCAATGGATGCTTTTTACTCAATGGTCCTTTCAACGACTCCCGTTGTCCCATACCATATTGATAACTCAAGTATGCAAGAATCAACTATCTTGGTGGATCACATCACCTCAGCTTCTCCAAGGAAGACCCTTCACTCCCCCCCCCCCAGTTGCCACGTTGACAACAGATGCCTCCCTGATCGGGTGGGGGGGGGCATTATCAGGGCAGGGCAGTCCAGGGCACGTGGCAACCCTTCAAGTGCCACTTGCACATAAATGTCTTAGAGATGAGAGCAGTGCTTTTAGCGTTGCAAGCCTTTCACGACTCTCTTCCCAAGGGGACTATTGCAATTCAAACGGACAACATGTCCGTAGTGTGGTACATCAACAAACAAGGCGGAACCAGATCATACCCTTTATGTCGAGAAGCACTCAGACTTTGGCAATGGGCGATCTCTTCTCAGCGTTTTCTGATAGCAACGCATATTCCCGGGAAATCCAACGATGTTAAGTTGTCAATCTCGCCTTCATTCTTGCTTGATGGGCTCGGAGCCGATCCCTCGGCTCCGACTCGGCACCTGCTAAGCTCGAGAGTCACTTTCACCAGCTCGAGGCAGCCCCATATCCCACGATGCAAGGCGGTAAGTACCCAGATCTCGTTTGCCGCTTCGCTTATGAGGTCCTCCTTTTACCAGCTCCTGGTAAGTGATTCACTTTTTTGGATATTTAAGCCCCTTTTTGCTAAAAACCCTTTTATTTTTAGTTTTAAGTTAATTATATAGATTTTCTGACAGAAAATCCCTGTCTCTTCTAATTTTTTTTTTTAGTCAAACTTTACCCATCCCATCCCCTCCCTGTTAGGGTGTGTGTGTTTGTGTTTATAGTAATACCTTTTGGTATTTTATTTAATTTAATTCTTGACTGGTGTGTGTGTGTGTGTTGTGAAGCACCATGTCAAAGGAGAGGGTCTCAGGTTTTAAGAAGTGTGACTCGTGCTGTCAGAAGATGTCTCTGACAGACGGTCACACTTCTTGCCTGTATTGCCTGGGGCCTCTTCACCTGCAGGACTCCTGTGCTATTTGTCATTCCTTCAGCCAGAGAGTCCTGCAGGAAAGACGTAACAAGCTGATACTTAGGGGCCTTCTTAAGCCAGAGGGCTCTCCGGCTAAGTCAGCTCCATCAAAATCAGCCAAATCTTCCAAGGCCCAGGCTTCTGTGTCTAAGCCTGCGGCCTCGGCTCCGACTCGTTCCGAGTCGAGATCGCTCGGCTGGAGCCGATTCTGGCTTAACAGCCTTCGCACCGATGGCTATCGGTGCCGATCCTGCATCGACCACTTCGTGTCGGCTCCGATCGGTTCCGACCACCATGTGGCACAGGCATCGTGTCGGCCCGATCGGCTCCGACACCGCTACTTTGTGGCTGTATCGGCTCCGCTGGAGCCGATGCATCGAGGCTTCCTGTCGGCTCCGATAAGTCTTCGGCTCCGACAGGATCTATAGTATCGGTTCCGATGGCTCATTCCAGGAAGAGGTCGAGGTCTCCTTCCTTGGAGCCGATACTTTCGGCTCGCTTCACCTCTCCTTTCGAACGGAGCCATCGGAGCCGATCTTCAAGGTCATCCAGACTTTCAGATCATGACCTAGAGAGAGTGGTCAGCAGATTACTTAAGTCACAGGTACTGGCCCAAATGTTACATAGTCCGTCTCAACAGACGACTGTTGGTCCACACCCCGTTACAGTTCCTCCTTCAACTCTACCCCAGAGCTTGGAGTTGGAGTCTTCGAATGGTTACTGCTACGGCTGGAGGACGGATACCCCTTCTGTTCCTTCAGCCTCTACTCTTATCTCCTCTTCGAGACCTTCCTTAGAGGGATTCGTGGTCGGGCTTCCATGGTCTCCTCCGAGGGGTGAGTGGCATCGGACCCTTGTCCGAACCCGCTCTTCCCCTTGGAGCCTCGGCCTTGGTGAGCTCGGCTCCGACATCTGCCTCGGAGACTTCCCTTTCGGTGGTCCCTGGAGTTCCTAGTTCTTCGGAACGGGTTCTCTCGGACCTGCCTGGGAGGGGAGCATTCGAGGTGATGAAGAGTGTGCTGGCCACTGGTATCAGTCAGCAGTCTGTTCCCGTAGCTCCTCCCTCTATAGTACCTGTTGACATCTCTGCCACTTCTCTTGCTACAGGACCCAGAGATCCTCTGCCTCAGGTTTCCCCATTGGGAATTTCCCCCTCTTCCGAGGATTCTCCTGATGTTTCGGGAGATCCTCCTAGGAAGAGGACTTGTAAGAGGAAACATGTAGACTCCCGAGTCTGTCACTTCGGATACTGACTTTGATGAGTCAGAGGGATCCCCTAGATCCCCTCTGAGGATGTCTCCTTCTCAGACATCCTAGAACTCCTTAAACAGAGGGGAAACTGGCCCACCAACAATCCCTCTGAGGATGAGTCAGTATACCTAGAGGCGTTTGGATCTCGGCCCTCCACCTCCTGGGTGTCTCCGCCTTCGACCCCTTATGCAGGTTATTGCACTAAAGGCGGGCAGCTCCTGACTCTGTAGAGCCAGTCCCTAGGAGGCCTTCAAAATTTATCACTGCCCCTGTGACAAGCAATTCCTCACTAAGGGTGTCCCCGCTGATGCCATGGTGGTGGCTGCGCCACCAAGAAGGAACTTGCAGATCCTTCCGCCGCCCATCCTCCTAATAAGGACTCTAGGACCATGGATAGGTACGGTAAGCGGATGTTTTCCTCAGCGACCTTTGCTATGCTCGCTGAATTACCTATGTCACTTCACCAGACTCCAGAGGGATATCCTTAAGGAGCTGGGTGAAGTAGTACAGGATCCTACAGCTGCAGGGGCTCAAGAAAAAATTGCTTCGCAGCTAGGAACCCTTAATGCCATTGCAAACTCCTCCATGCGGCTAATATCTTATGCTGCTGATGGAGCGAGTAGAGCCGCAGGTACAGGTGTGGCTCTTAGACGCCAAGCCTGGATGCGGCTATGTGATTTTGCGGATCCCTTTAAGGCATCCTTCACAAATTCTCCCTTTGATGGGTCAGCTTTGTTTGGCCCTCAGGTGAAGGAAACTTTGACTAGGTGCGAACAGGACGGCAAGACTCTTTCTGCTGTAGGAGTCCGTTTTTCCACCCCTTCTAGACCTTATCCCAAAGGACAGAAAGGTGGGAAAATGTGGTTCCAGAATCCCAAGGAGTCACGCCGATTCACGTGGTCAGTTTACCCCTAGAGGCAGAGGGGTAACAACAACAGACGCCCTAGAGGCAGAGGGGTCCGAAAACCAGGGAAACAGAGAGCCTCTCTGACAAGCCCTTTCAGCATCCCTGAGATGTTGCCCGGCTGTCCCTCCTTGGAGGCAGTCGGGGGAAGATTATCACTGTACCCAGAAGCCTGGCATTCCCTCACACAAGACAGATGGGTACAGTCGATCATATCCAAGGGTTACATAATTCCTTTCGAGGAAAGTCCCTTCCAGATGTACCACCCGGTCTAAGGGAAATTGCAGAGTTAGAAGTCTCAAAACTACTGCAAAAAAGAGCCATTCAGCCAGTTACAACAGACCATACAGAGCCCGGAATCTACTCAAGGTTCTTTTTGGTCCCCAAAAAGACGGGAGACTGGAGACCAATATTGGATCTCAGCAGACTCAACAAGTCTGTCAGGAAGACAAGATTCCGAATGGTCACTCTTCAGTCAATTCTGCCCTTCTTACAGAAGGACAACTGGATGTGCTCAATAGATCTTCAGGATGCGTACTATCACATCAAAATTCACAGACGCCCAGGAGATTTCTCCGCTTTCGGCTGGGGTCCAATCATTTCCAGTTCAGAGCCCTGCCCTTTGGTCTCACTACAGCCCCCAGAGTGTTCACCAAATGCATGGCAGTGGTCACGGCTCACCTGAGACGCCAAGGATTCCAGGTGTTTCCGTATCTCGACGACTGGCTCCTGTCAGCCACCACCAGGCATCAGCTTACACAAGCCAGGGATTACACAATAAACCTTTGTTCTCATTTGGGCATCTCGATCAACTTCAAAAGTCATCCTTATCGCCCTGCCAGTCTATTACCTTCATAGGCTAAACTTAAACACTGTTCGGATGTCAGCTACCCTTACAGATCAAAGAGTTTCAGACATTCAGAGTCATGTCAGAATCATTCTGGCCAACAAGAAAGTACAGGCCAGAATGGTTCTAAAGGTATTAGGTCTCATGGCTGCGGCCATTACTCTTCTTCCCCTGGCTCGATTCTACATGCGCCTTCTTCAGTGGATGCTGTTCACACAATGGTCATACCAACAACTTCCAATGCGCCACCAGATTCTGGTGACACAGACATGCAAAGAGCATCTTGCTTGGTGGATCACATCTCCTCAGGTTCACCAAGGCAGGTACTTTGTACCCCCATCCCCGATAGCCACTGTCACCACGGATGCCTCCCTGATCGGGTGGGGGGGTCATTATCAGGGCAGGATGGTTCATGGGACGTGGCAGCCGTTCGAGTACCATCTGCACATAAATGTCCTGGAGATGAGAGCAGTGCTTTTAACGTTGCAAGCCCTCAACGACTTTCTTCCCGTAGGGACAATTGCAGTCCACACAGACAACATGTCTGTAGTTTGGTATATCAACAAACAGGGCGGAACCAAGTCTTACCCCTTGTGTCGAGAATCGCTCAGACTATGGCAATGGGCGATCTCCTCTCATCGGTTTCTGGTAGCAACGCATATCCCTGGGAAAACCAACATTGTAGCGGACAGATTGAGCAGACCTATTCTCATGCCTCACGAGTGGTCTCTCAAGCAATCTATAGCGGAAGAAATTTTTCTGGAATGGGGTCGTCCATGCTGCGATCTTTTGCTACTCCCCAAAACAGCAAATGTCCAGACTTCTTCTGCCTCTTCCTCCATCAGGCCATCCCCCAGAGACGCTCTGACCCAGGATTGGCCCCAGGGACTTCTTTATGCCTTCCTCCATTTCCTCTGATCCCTCAGGTTATCCAGAAAGCTACCGCTTTGAGAGCCAAATTGATTCTCATTGCCCCTTACTGGCCTCGCCAGGTTTGGTTTCCGCTCCTCCATCATCACCTTTTGGTGCAGCCGTGGCATCTGGACCCAGTGCCAGATCTTCTGATTCACCAATCGGGTCAGCTGCACCAGTCAATCCCTTCTCTCAACCTCACAGCATGGTTGCTCCACTTCCTTCCTTAGCCAGGCTTCCTTTGATCTCTAACCCAGTTAGAGACATCATAGTAGCTTCGCTAAAATCCTCTACCAGGAGGATTTATACAAGCAAATGGAAACGTTTCTCTTATTGGGCTAAGGCCAAGAATATTGATCCTTTTACTGCCCCTGTTCAGGCAGTCCTGGACTTCTTAGCAGAGATTTTTCATGCAGGCTCCTCTTCTTCCACAGTCAGAGTTCAATTGGCTGCTATTTCCAATTTTCATGTCGGGATAGCAGATCATAATATTATGTCCCATAGGCTCTGCAGGGCCTTCTTGAAAGGAATTTTCCTACTAAAGCCTCCAATCAGGAATCCTCCTCCTCAGTGGGATTTAAATTTAGTGCTGACATCCTTAATTCTTCCCCCCTTCGAGCCAGCTGTTTCTTGTTCCCTGAAATATCTTTCTTGGAAAACTTTATTCCTAGTGGCTATTACATCGGCCAGGAGGGTGTCTGAACTTCATGCTCTTTCGGTTCGACCCCCCTATTTGGTTTTTCACAAAGACAGAGAGTATCTTTGAGAACTAACCCAACCTTTTTGCCTAAGGTCGCTTCAAAGAACAATTTGAATCAATCCATTGATCTCCCTGTATTTTTCCCCAACTATTCAAATAGAGCTGAACAAAAGCTACATTATCTTGATGTCCACCGTCAACTTAGATATTATTTGGACAGAACAAAAAAATTTAGAAAATCTGATCAACTTTTTGTTTCCTATGCGGATAATAAAAAAGGCCTTCCTGTTTCTAAAGTGACTTTGTCTAGATGGCTTTCTTCAGTCATCTCTGAAATTTATCTGCTCAGGGGAAAACAGCTGTGCTCAAAACCTAAAGCACATTCAACTAGGAGCTTAGCTACTTCTACAGCCTTTCAAGCTAGACTTCCTTTAGACACTATTTGTGCAGCGCCCACTTGGGACACTCCTCACACTTTTGTTTCCCATTACAAATTGGACTTGGCCTCCAGGGACAGAGCCAGTTTTGGCTCTACAGTCCTCAAGAGTTTGTTCCATTGAGCCACCCAGGATAGAGGTGCTAGGGTCGCCCTCCCATCAAGCAAGAATGAAGGCGAGATTGACAACTTAACATTAAGAAGTTATGTACCTACCATAACGTTCCATGTTAGTTGTCTTCTCTCGCCTTCTTTCTTGCGACCCTCCCTCCTTCCCCCTGGCCTGGACAGACCTTGTTATAAGAAACTGTTATGCTGATGACCATTCAAACCTGGTCCTCCTTCCATCTGTAAGTTTTCTTTCTTCCTTTTGGGAAGTATTTTATGCTTGGTGCTATTGCCCTTTGTCATCAAACGAGATCTGGGTACTTACCGCCTTGCATCGTGGGATATGGGGCTGCCTCGAGCTGGTGAAAGTGACTCTCGAGCTTAGCAGGTGCCGAGTCGGAGCCGAGGGATCGGCTCCGAGCCCATCAAGCAAGAAAGAAGGCGAGAGAAGACAACTAACATGGAACGTTATGGTAGGTACATAACTTCTTATTATTGCAGACAAATTGAGCAGAGCAATTCTCATGTCACATGAGTGGTCTCTAAAGAAATCATTTCTAGAAGAAGTATTCCTAAGATGGGGCCAACCTTGCTGCGATCTTTTTGCTACTCCCCAAAACAGCAAGTGTCACGACTTCTTCACTCTCTTCCCATTACCAGGCCATCCCACCAGAGACGCTCTAGTCCACGATTGGCCCCAGGGACTTCTGTATGCCTTTCCCCCCTTTCCACTGATACCTCAACTAATTCAGAAAGCCATCGCCTTGAGAGTGACAATGATCCTCATTGCCCCTTACTGGTCTCGACAGATATGGTTTCCCTTTCTTCATCGTTACCTTTTGGAGCAGCCTTGGCATCTGGACCCAGTACCAGATCTGATTACCCATCAATCGGGTCACCTGCACCAATCTCTGTCTTCTCTAAACCTCACAGCATGGTTTCTCTGATTCCAACCTTAGCCAGGCTTCCCTCAATATCTCGGTCAGTCAGAGATATTTTGATAGCCTCTCATAAATCCTCTACCCGGAAGATTTATACTAGCAAATGGAAACGTTTTTCCCTTTGGGCCTCTTCGAAAAACATAGATCCCTTTACTGCACCTATCCAGTCTATTTTAGACTTTCTAGCAGAACTCTTTCATTTAGGATCTTCTGCATCAACCATTAGAGTTCAATTGGCTGCCATATCAAATTTTCATGTTGGTGTCTCAGAATCCAGCATCATGGCTCACAAACTCTGTAAAGCCTTCTTAAGGGGTGTATTTCTTCTCAAACCTCCAATCAAAGACCCTCCGCCTCAATGGGATTTGAACTTGGTTCTGGCATCTTTAATTCTTCCCCCCTTTGAACCGGCGGCTTCATGTTCTCTGAAGTTGCTTTCTTGGAAGACACTTTTTCTGGTAGCTATAACTTCAGCGAAAACAGTATCTGAACTCCATGCTTTGTGCAGTCGTCCTCCTTACTTAGTTTTTCACAAAGACAGGGTATCCCTCCGGACTAATCCATCCTTTTTACCAAAAATTTCTTTTCAAATTAACCTAAACCAAGTTATTGATCTCCCCGTTTTTTTCCCTAACTATTCAAATAGGTCAGAGCAAAAGCTGCATTTCTTGGATGTTCATCGCCAACTGAGATATTACTTAGACAGGACTAAACAATTCAGGAAATCTGATCAATTGTTTCTGTCATATGCAGAAGGTAGATTGGGCCTTCCAGTCACTAAAGTATCCCTTTCTAGATGGCTCACGTCTACAATTACTTTCATCTATGAGATCAGACATCAAAAACTACCCTCAAGACCTAGAGCTCATTCAACTAGGGCATTAGCTACATCCGTAGCCTTTCAGGACAGGTTGCCAATAGATTCAATTTATGCAGCAGCCACCTGGGCTTCTCCTCATACATTAATTTCACATTACAAATTGGACATGGTTTCCAGAAGCCGTGCCAATTTTGGTTCCACTGTTCTCAAGAGTCTGTTCCGATAGGCCACCCGGGATAAGGTGCTAGGGACGCGGTCCCATCCAGCAAGAATAAAGGCGAGATTGACAACTTAACATTAAGAAGTTATGTACCTACCATAACGTTCCATGTTAGTTGTCTTCTTCTCGCCTTCTTTCTTAAGGCCCCTCCCTCCTTCCCCCAAGCCTGGACAGACCGACCGGAATTCTTTTGTGTTTCTTCTTCCGAAAGTTGTTACTCCCACACATTCTCCCACCTCTTCTATCTTTACTGAGGTCTGCCTTTCCTTTACGCAGACTGTTTGAGGTGGGTTTCCCTACTCCATTCTATGGAGACTAGGATTGCTTGGTTTAGCTATCAAACGAGATCTGAGTAGTTACCGCCTAGCATTGTGGGATATAGGGGAGCCTCGAGACGGTGGAATTAGCTCTCGAGCTTTAGTATTGGCCGAGTCGGAGCCGAGGATTGGCTCCGAACCCATCCAGCAAGAAAGAAGGCGAGAAGAAGACAACTAACATGGAACGTTATGGTAGGTACATAACTTCTTATTTTCCTTTGTCCTGGATATTCTGCAAAATATTATTTCTGAAATCCTTTCTTTATCAAATTCATATGCTCAATTCATTCTAAATGTTTCTTTTGTAGCATTGTTATTTGCACTCTGCATTTCTTAATGTAATTATTCCTTCCTTTTGTCTATAACTGTGAGACCATTCACATTCCAAGATAATATGGAAAGTGTCGCTGTTTTGATAAGAAGTCATTATTCCCACCTGTTATACATGGCATCTTTTTATAAAATGTGTATTTCCAGCTTTTGTGATACATGCCCCCATTAATGTTAGGAATTTAATAATATTTTATACATTTTCTATCATCAACATTGGAACCTATATCACATTTTACAAGACTTTTTGTTTTAATAAAACAAAAACACTCACCATAGAACACCCTAGTAACCTTTTAACTTCATGCAAACACATGCACTGTGTACATCTTCAAATAATGTTTAACCCGTAATTTGTGCCAAATAGACAACTAACACAGTTCCTAATTAACCTGAAGTTGAGGTTATTCATGCTAAAACATATTACCTGTGCTTCTACTTACACTAATCTGTGTCTTTTTTTGTTTTATCTTTACTTCTCCCACTGCAGATGTGGAAACAATGCTTTCAGAAATCATTAACTTTTAGCCTTGAAACCAGTAGTCTGCCTTTTATTGCTGTATTATCAGCTTCTCTCCATGAAAGCATAAGAGAAAAATAATAAATTAGTCCTCTGCTGCATCCTGAAAAACAAGCTGAGACACGTCTTATTAAAGGAAAACATTTCATTTTGTTCAGTATTCTCATATTTACTTGTTTCCACTCGAAATTTATTAGATTACGCCAGGGGTTTAATTCAAACATTCAGCTCTGCAAAAGTAAGATAAAACATATCAGCTTTACATTTATTTTGATGTGTACTTTTATAATCCATTGCTCCACTTCAGCAACCCAAGATTACAGTCTATTAACTTAAAAATGCTTTTTGTCTAGCTTTTCTCCCTTTTTGGACTGTAATGTGTTGATTTCTTAATACCAAAAAAAAAAAGAAAAAAAGAGAAGAGGAAGAATAAAGAAAATATGTGTTTACTTTAGTACCTTGATCACAAACAAGAACTAAAAATACTTCACTATAACATATACAATGTATATACTACTTGTAAGAACAGAACTGTTTTACTTAGTTACCTTTTTCCTCCTCATTCCCCTCCTCTGAGTCCTTCCAAACATTAATGACATGAAGTGAGGAAAATGCTTTTTAGTTCCCCACAGGTTTAACAGAGTCAGCAAATGTCCACACTTTTCATTTATTCTTATGCAGCTGTATTTCAAAAATGTGATTGATGCTTTAGTCTCACATTTATTCATTAATTTCCATGTTGCTGGTCTTCGTCTTCATCTCCATCTCCCAACTCCAAGTTCTAGTTCAATTTTAAGGTGCTCCTGATTCTTCTGGGCAGCCCCTGTGCTTTTTTCTGTCCCTCAAGTGTTTTCCTTTGGAACAGTGGAAAGGTTTTTACTGGCAGAGTCTCTGTGTATGAGCTTGAGCTTGAACTAATGGTTTGAGTGCATGGAAGATGCCCTGAAGCTTTGGAAGCTGGCCGGCTGTTATAGACTATGTAGGATATAACCCATATAGCTAAGGCTACTGCAGCAGTGATCTATTCAGGCATCCACTGTTATGGTAAGTTTACTTACACAGCTATACTTTTTATGCAAATAATTTTAGACCCATCATGACCATGCTTGGGAATCTAAATCCAGGAGGTCTGAAAAACCAGGGCATGTGAATCAAGTAAGACCAATTTAAATCACATCAGTGTTCTTTTTTTAAAGGATGTTTGTAATAATGGTAGTTCATAATCAGGGGAACCAGATTTTGCTCTCTTTGCAGAATAGCTATGGTCTGTTTCTTCCTCCTAGCTAATTAGTATCATTCCATGCAAGCTGAACAGGACTTCAGATGATTATTTGAGCATCTACTGTTACAGTAAGTTTACTTAGACAGCAATATTTTTTTCTTTCTTTTGGAAATAGCTAAGGGCATTTACCACAAGCTTCTTCACAGACGGAACATAATCACACAAGACAGAGGTTGCTTGATACACCCCAGCTTGAAACATCTTCAGCTAACTGCCTGGATGATAGAGTTTTAATGCCTTTTAGACACCTTTTTTCTGAGGATGTGTATAGCAGGCATTACAGGACTCAAAGCAACCTGCTAATAAGAAGTAATATGTTAGTAAATTGGAAAAGATTTTCTACTCAAAAAATTAAGCATTATTACCATTTCTCTTCTGCAGTATTTGTTTGAGTTATCTTCTGGCATTTCTTATTTATTTATTTATTGACATTTGTTAACCGGGTTTGTCCAACTGGGCTTGTGGCCCATTTTCAGTGGAGACCCGAGGAGAAAAGCTCCAGTAATACATTTTAAAACAAGTACAATTTTAAACAATATTGATATAATAGCAGTTATAGCAAAACGATTCACATATGTTGGGATACATGCATAAAGTTAAAGTTGCATTAAAAAGAAGCTAAGTAACAATTTTGCATTGATATAGTTCAATAGGTCAACAATTAACATTTTTTGTTTGTATAAAATTGTGCAAATGCATAGTAGACACATTGGAGAGAGAGGTGTAATGAGGTACTAAGTATGGTCCTTTTGAGGGTACATAAAGGGAAGGAAGACTAGGTAGGGTCATGGCAAGGGCAGGTTCTGGAATTGAGAAAATAAGCTTTCAGTTCATTTTTAAAGTGTGAGGTGTAGGAGATTGAACGTAAGTGAAGGGGAAGTTTGTTCCAAGCATGGGCAAGGGAGTGTTTGTAGAGTAGTTTGCCTACTGACCTTTTTGGGTGGTAGATATCAAGTAATTGTTGGTTAGAAGTACGGAGGGCCCGGGATGGGATGTAGATGGACACTAAGGAAGATAGAGATGGACAGAAGGAGGGTTTATAAAGAATAGAGTGTAGCATATGAAATTGATAAGATAGTAGAAACTGGGGAAGTTCAAGCCATTGAAGAGAGTTTAAAGAAATGCAGTGGTGTGAGTTGTATGGGGAGTTAGTAATGAATCTGGCTATTTTATGGTAAGTCTGTTGCAGTTTGTTTAGAGTGGAGGTCTGGATATTGGTAAGAACTGGGGCGGCATATAAGAGGGAGGGGAGGAGGAGTGCCTGGCCCAGGGTAAGTCTAGATTCAGGGGTTAGGAATTTTTTGTTCCGATATAGCAGATCTAATTTCTGGTTTGTTTTTTTCTACATTGGAGTATGTGTAGGTTGAACTTGAGTTAGTCATCGATAATGACCCCTAGGAGTTTTGTGTGGGTGTCAGGTTGGATATTTGTATTGTTAGAAGATGTAATAAAAAAGGAGGTTTTGTGATGAGAAAGAGAATGGGGAAGGAAAAGTAGGAGTTTGGTCTTTTTGGGATTTAGGATCAGTAGGTTGTGAGAGAGCCATTGTTCAGTGGATAGTAGGGCCTGTTGGGTCAGGGAGTGTAGTTCAGGAATGTTATTTGAGATGGATATAACCCGCGGTGGTGGTGCTGTGGTAGCGTTGTCACCTCACAGTAAGACGCTGTCCGGTTCGATTCTCAGCTAGAGCGTCTTCTGAGTGGAGACATGCATGAATGGGCGTACCTTCGTTGAAGGTTGTGCATCAGGGCTGGTAACTCGGCACGTAAAAATCAACTACCAATCATTAGCGGACCGGAGTTCCACTGTGGCGACCCCTAACTGGGAAAAGCTGAAAGACACAATATAAGTGTGGAGTCATCGGCATACTGAATAAGGGAGGATTCTTTGCATGAGGTGTAGAGATCATTGGTGAAGATGTTAAACAAAAGGGGTCCCAAGATGGAGCCTTGGGGAACACCAGTGGAGATGGGAAGGAAAGGTGAGGAGGATGAGAGCCATTTGCCAGATTGTTCCCTGTCAGATAGGTAACTATTAAACCAGGCAAGTGCGGAGGGGGATAGGTGGAGATTTGCAAGTTTGGATAGTAGTAGAGGATGAGAGACAGTATCGAAGGCTTTGGAGAGATCTAGGAAGAGACAGGAAATTAGTTTATTGTATTATTGCTGTATCATGGTTAATTTTTTGGTCATTTCAGCACCCCTCCCTTATAAATCATTCCCATGGAAAAATGTTTGAAAGGAGTTCTGCATACTGACCCATTTCAAAAACAGGTGGCTTGTTTTTTTGGATCTTAATTTTGTTTTTGAACCGCTCTTCTGACTGACTTGCCTTTAGTAGCTCTTTGGAAAGGGGTTGGACTCGAAGTATTCTAGATGTAGCATCTTGGTCGTTTGTATATACTTTTACCAAACACTCCCAACTAGACTCCTTTTCCAGGTCTAGAGCAGGCTTTGCTTGGATCATTGTCCATGGGCACCTGGACGCTTACCCTTCCTCCTTCAAAACATTATAGACTGTTTTATTCTACCCATATTGGTAAGGCTGCTGCAGCACTGATGTAATGATGAACATAATGAAGTTGTATAATGAGACTTACTATAACAGTAAATGTTCGAATTTATTACTGTTGAAGTAGCTGCTCCCCTCCCTTCACCCCCATTTATTTATTTTTATATTTTTGTTGCAATGGTGGGGACCTGAATTTCTGTTTATCTAGCATTGACCTAATTCAGGATTCTAGTCTCCCACTTTCAGTTAGCATGAATGTTCTGAAGGGCTTGCAACCACTGATTTTCACTAGCCCTGCGTGAGCTGTTGGTGGTCACACAGAACAGAACTTGTACTACTGTAACTGCCTGGATGGTAACATTTTAGTACATTTTAAGCACCTTTTATGGGATGATGTGTATCCAGTATTAAAGGAAGTGAAGAAGCCTGCTACAAGAATATCATACTGGGGTAAGTGGAAAGGATTTTTTGGTTGGTACTTTAATAAGGACCATGACACTTTTCAGGCCTGGACTACTCTGATTCTTCAGTATTGGTGTGAGTTGTTATCCTCTGGCCTTTCTTATGCTTCAGTCAAGATTCATCCATGTTTGCTTATTTGTTCTAAGATCTCCCCTTTTCTAAGCAAGTTTTTGTTCAAAATGATGTTACATATCTGGCCACATAGAAAGTAGGTGGCTCCTCCTTAAGTTCTTAATTTTATTCTGGGGAAAAAACTGTTTTTCCCCTTTTGAACTAGCTTGTTTATTTACTGTTGCAGTACATTGACCAGAATAGACCATTTGCAGGCACAACTTCAGTTTGAAGTGCTTATCTTGAAACATAAAATTGCTTATTACTCTCATTTATGTAACAGAAGTGTGTAGAGTTACAGGCTTTTATGGTGAGTCATCCCTATCTTGTTTTTCATAAAGAGAGTTACCTTCTTAACGCATCATTCCTTTATGCATAAGGTAATTGCAGACTTTAAGCCAGGATATTCTTCTCCGTTTCTTTCCAGAGTCTAAAGCAAGGGATAAAGAATCGTACTAATTCTGGATGTTTGCAGGTACTACATAGGCAGGTCAAAAACATTCAGTATTACTATGTGGTTATTTGTCTCTTTTGATGGGAATAAAAAAGGACAAACCATGTCAAATCAAACAATATAAAAATATTTGTGACAAGAGTTTTTTTTTTGTTCTCACCAGAGCAAGTCATTTCAGGTAAGGTCAAGGCCTATTATTTCAGGTGGTCTGACATTTCTGTGGTATTTTGGAAATGAGGTTTCAACTTGTTAATGTGTACATATTTTTATCAAGCTTTACAAACTAGATTCCTTCTCTACGTCCTCACCAGTACTTCCTTGGACTATTCTCCTGGACTCTAATCCTTATTTCTTCTCCATTGCTATCTAAGCTCTGGTATTCATTTCAGATGTCTTAGGCTATTGTAGCAGTAGTCTAATTATGACCATAATGTCACGTAATGGTAGATGTTCAAGTAGATTAGTGCTACTGTAGCTGCACCCTCCCCCATCCTCTTCTTTTTGCCATTTTAATGCCAGTGTGTGTGGGATTTTTAGTATGGATCTCATTTAGCAGAGCTCTCTATTCCTCCTCCAGAGGCTAGGAAGCTCTGAAGTTGTCACCCTAGCCTCTGACCATCTCTCTCTTCCCTCATGCAATGCAAAGCAAACATGTGGAAGGTGCCGTGAAGCTTAGGAAGCTGCCCAGTTAGTCCGATCCATGGCAGAATGTCCCAGACAACGTAGGATACTGCAGCAATGATCCATTTGAACATGTACTGTTCTGGTAGTTTAGTTTCACAAATGTAATTTCTTTCTTGCATTTGCAAAATAGCTAGCTGAGAATTTTTCCACTAGCACCAGCCTTTGGATGAAGACAAGCCTAAATTTGCAGGCAGTTAAATGTATGAGGTCTAAACAGTGTGTTTTTAGTGAAATTTGTCAGATACAGTATAATAAACTTTAAAAAGTATAATGTCAAGCATTTCAGTGAAACGGTATGTTCTGAGTCGGATCTATAAGGTAAAATGCAGTAAACTTTTAAAGTGATAATTCAGTCAATACATCCTGAGTAAATTCTGTAAAGTGCAGTATAATTAACTTTCAAAGGGATACTGGCAAGCAGTTCAGTAAAATTAAAAAGTAAAAATGAGACATGATTGAAGCTGTGAGAAATGAATAGATATACAAGTAGTGGCAGTCTTGGTACATTAATGCAATAAATATAACTGTGCATTGTTTTCATTTAAGGTAAGCCAGTCTACCTTTTCTTAAAGCTAAAAGTTGATTGTTACTAAAAACATGGACTATTTTCACAACTGGAAATGGCTTAGAGATAGCAGTCTGCAGGTGGAGCACAGACTCTAACTTGTGCAGTTAGGATGGCTAACCTTTACCTAATTTTAGAATAGGTAAGGTTATATCCATTGATTTTGTGGAACCCTCTATTTAGAGAGGTAGACTTCCATTGGTTAATAAGAGTTAAAAGGTGATTTGTGGGGGGAGTTGTTTATTAATTTATTTTCTTGAATATTTCCATTGAAGCAGAAAATCTGGGAAGATATGACATAGATCCAAGTAGAGATAAGCAGCATGATCCTACCTGTCAGATTTTGTATACATGTAAGCTGCAGAATGGAAATATATAGCCAAAAGAACTGTCATCTATAATGTGTGAGTGTGATAACTTTATTAATGTCGCTGCTTTTTCAATATTAGCATGTAATATAAATGTTACAGGCACAGCTAAAAAGCAAAGTGTATTGAATTGGATCTAGGACGTTTGCTCAAATGAGCAAACGTCCGAATTCAGAATAACCGAACACTTTAACGAAAGCGCTTTTATCGAAAAAGCTCTTTTGTTAAAGCATGTAACCAAAAAAAAAAAAAAAAAAAAAAAAAAAAACACTACATTAGCTGTGCCCCATACTGTAATATTTTCCCTCCAAGACCGCACTACAGTGGGAAAAGGGAAATTTCTCTTACCCACAATGTAGTACAGCCTCGGCAACAGGCATACTTATGCGAAAGTGCTTCTTCGGTGAAAAGCACTTTTGCGTAAGTATGCTGGGTGTTTGGGTTCCAGTCGTTTGCTCATTCAAGCAAACGTCTGGAACCCATTGAATTATATTAAGAAGTCAAGAAACAGAGAGTTACAGGAGATGCATTTTGATAGAAGTGAACATGTGAATTAGAAAAGAGGATTTTCATTATTGACATTCAGTAGAATATTTGGAATAAAGTAAAAGGGAACTAGTAATACCAATAGATGGGGCCCAACAGTGATAGAAGAGGAAAAAAGACAATAGTATTATTTTTTTTTTTTTTTTTTTTTTGTAGCAAGGTTTATTAGTGAGGGAAGAGGATTACGCTGGCAGAATTACTGTTGTAGAGCTTGAAATATGGAGAGAAATGAGGCTTCAGCAAGGAGTATTTACAGCTGGGGATTAGAACCTGGTTTACAATAGTGAATATGTAGCAGGGGTGTTTAAAAGAGAAAATGCAATGAAAGGGCAGATTTCTGGGGAAACATATGAGAGTATTATGGAAGATATGAATTCAGTAGCACAAACACAGAATTACATATTATTCTCAGACAAAAAATTACTAGGCCAGACTGGATAGAAGTCATATATCAGGGGAGCATGTGCATTTAATTGTAAGCTCTGAGTCCCCTCTAATAACTGTATCAGGTCATGCACCAGTAAAATCTGTGATAAAGATGCAGGGCAAAGATTTAAAAATGAGACATGGGCTGTTTCTTACCTATTTATTAAAAAGAGATGTGTTTAAGGAGTAGATAGTGAGTATGATTTGAGAGTTGGAAACGATGGCTTGTAAGTGGAATAAAATGAGAATGTTCCTAAAACCATGACAAAAATGAAAGAGATATGGGAAAGAAGTGATAGGAGCTTTGAGGAAAATGGCCCTTCTGAAGTGTTATTCAAAGGAAAAGTGGCAGAGGCAGCAGAGTAGAGTGGCTGTAATTTTTTCTCGTTCTCTAACCTCGCACATGAAATAAAAATAGTCTTTACTCCTCCCTTTTAACATAATGTCTTATTTCTGCCCTGTTTCTTTTTTCCAGCAAAGGGTCCCATTCCTAACTATGTAAAATGCCTCATCACCATTTACCTGTAGGTAAAGCAAGCCCACATGGAAAGACCACTCATTCCCTGAACAAAAAAAGAACCCCTGATTGGAAAGAATTGAAGTACGAATATTGAAACAAATCTTTTATGTAGCCAATATTATCTGTGTAATACATGTAACTGCCAATTTATTTTGTAGTGTGGAGGATTCCAACCCTGAAAGCCATCTTGTCCCATAATCCTGACTTCACTAAAATAAAGATCCTAGTCAAGGAGTCCGTATTGAAAACTGTACTACACGCTGTACTTAGTAGCATAGTGCAATAAAAGATTTTAACCCTATCCCATTAAGTGTACTGCTAAAGACATGCAAAAGAACAGTATAGCCCTTCCTATATAGTTAATGTAGTGTAAAGTGAGGTGTTGCTGCTCTCTCTTAATAACATATTGCATTAATCACATGTAGTACTTTAAGATTTCCCCCTTAACAAATATCAGCATTTTCCCTGTAGAGGCTCTGACAGTGCTAAACTGTGCACTTTGCATACAGAATTAGTGACAAAATAAAAGTATCTCTCAGGGGAAACACAATATTTGCTTCTCTTCTTACCTTGCTAAAATGCAGCTCTGCTGATTGATTTGCTAAAAAAAAAATGGGCACCACACATGAACTACTATTAAGAAAAAAGATCAAGTAAAGCACTTTGGTCTTGATATAGTACAAGACTTTATCAGAACTAATTCTTTTGATGAAGTCATGTAATATGTTGAGAGTAAAACACCTGATGTTTTAAACATTTTTTGTTATTAAAATAATGGTCCCATACTGCACTTTATCGATTTTAGCTTTATTTTCCTGGTTAATAATAAACAATTTTTTTGTTTTTCAAAAAGTTCATTAGCCTGGGTGTGGGCCTTTCCTCCATTCCCCTGCTCTACCCCCACCTCCCATCCACCCTACTCCATCTGTATTTTTATGGGTCTACCATACTTCGTCAAAATCCCACGTCATTGAATCTCAGTTCATCGACACTCAATATATCGAAATTACACTTCTTCGAAGCAGCAGAAAAAGGAAAATTTTCCCATGGTAAGTAACCAGTTACTGAAAAAGCAACAAAATCTAAACTGCACCATCCCTAACCCACCCAAATGGGGGACTGCACCCTCCCACATCCCCCAACTAAATATACCAACTCTGAGATCGCACTTCAGATGGGAAAAGGGCAAAGTTCACAGTCTCTCACAACAAGCTACTTACTGTGGGAAAAACGTCCTTGTTCCTGTGCTTCAATGAAGTGCAGTTCCGATATTTTGAGTGTCGATGAACTGAGATTCGATGATGTGGGATTTCGACAAAGTAATGTAGACCCATTTATATACGTAGCTTTAACCCATAGTAATCAACCAATTGGTGTACTATCATCTCATTAAACTTTCTCCAAAAAAACTCATCCCCTCCCCATACCAGCTTCACCCATCACCCCTTCCTCACTCCAGTTGGATCTCATCCACACTATGCTGCTAACGTGAAACTTAATTTCTGTATCTCCAACTCCCACAAATTTCACTATATTCTGAGTGCCATGTTTACATGTTCTTATTTACATGTTCCTGATTACTGCTCATATCTTTCACAAAAACTATTGTACTAAAAAGTATTGTTAATCACGTGTATGTTTTCAAGGTGTTAATTACCTGTGCATTGTAAAGATGTTTCTGACCATGTTGTATGTTGCACATTTAAATTAACTGTATGCTGTAAAAAATTAAATCTGTTTATGGAATTTCTGATATGTCTGTGTGGTGCTTTTCTTTCCGAGCCTACGCTGAAAATGGGTTCTGTGAGCCAATCAGACTATCCTGGTAAACAAATGTCAAATAAATAAAAACAAAATTCTAACCCACCATGCACTACCACTGTCACCATGTATCAGCATTCTGCATCTCGGTACTAAATTCTTCACACTTACTTTACCTTTCCCATACACTACCTCAAATAAAAACCTTACCTCCATTTCCCAGCTCAATAATATACATGCAGCTGCTCACAGCAACTATTCTAATCTCAGTTGTGCACACCCAAAGCTTTTAATACACACACACCCACACAACAGCTCACCTACTGCTCACAACTCACAGATATAAACAAATCTCATTTCTCCTTCATATCACTTGAACTCTACCCACATTCACCACTGCACCTGAATACACACAAATACATAAAAACCTATAATATGATGATGTAACACCAGCAAATCCAAGTATTACCATCCATTGAGTAATGCAACCATCAAACTTAAACTCAAGGGTGGCATTCATCCCATGTCTAAACCACCTTTATCTCACAAAACTTACCAAATACCTCTACTGAAGCAACCCTATTTCACTCCCCTATGCTAAATAAGGGTCCCAGCCTAATCCTATTCCACGTAAATTCCAAAGCATCTCCATTACAACTCTTAAGATCTGTATGCATGCCTAGATCACTACAGCCCTGACATAACATTAGCAACTAAGGTATGGCTAAAACCCAAGGTAAATGTTAATGAAATGCTTCCCAAGGGTATAATATCAGCTCTGACAACACAAGCAAAGAGGTGGCACAGCAGTTGTATTCAGAAGCACCCGAGAAATAACTACAGAATTTTGTAACTGTGGTAGTTGGTGCAGATCATGAAGTCCTAGCCATCTCATTAAAATTCGCCAAGAAGAAATCCATTTGTACTATAGATTTCTATATTCCCCCAGGTAATAATGCAGCCACATCTGAAAGCATCCTATGTTGGATTTATAGCAGAATAGCTCAGAAAACCATAGTAATGTGAGATGCTTAACCTTATGTGACTTCTTGCATCTGATAAATACCACCATCCAAGTGCACAAAAAACAGAGAATCCACTTTCTTCCACAAATAAACCAGACACTGAAACCTCAAGCAGTGCCTTGTCAGATACTATTAACGATCATTTCCCTACTTGTATAATATGACAGAGAGAAGATATTCCTAGACCAGTAATCTATAGACAAGTTCACAAGAAAAAAAAAAACAATTCAACACAGAACAGTTTAACTCGGTCCTCTCTCAGTACATCTGGATCCTACTAAAAACTCTACCCCTAGACAAAGTCGTCAGCCACATTAACCTGGTATTTCTGAAAGTATTAAGCAAACAGATACCCCTTAGGATAAAGAAAGTTTGGTTAAACCCAGTCTCATGGTTAACGCGCAAAAGTTTGGTTAAACCCAGTCTCATGGTTAACACGCAAAACCAAAGATAAAGTGACTAATAAAAAACGTGTGGAAAGAATGGTCCAAAATCAAAAATCAGAGAGCCTAGAGGAATACTGAACCCTCCAAAACATATCTAAGCAAAAATAACCAATGACAAATAATCCTTATTCTCAAATCTCCAAAACTCATCAAAACACTACCACGCTGTTCTGGTCTTCCATTTAAAGACCGTTATACCCAGGGTGAACTCCCACTCACAAACTGTCACAGACAGTAAGGACTTAGACAGCATTCCAACTCAGTTTAACCACCACTTCATTAACCCAGTCCTAGCAGTCACTAAACAAAACTCCAGCCTACCATCCAGCATCCCAGAAACCTATAATACTGCACAGCAATTTGCGTCTGCACGTGTCTCCAACATTAAAAAAAGATTTTACTAAAATTAAAGCTAGCAACATTGTCAGCTGATACCCTGCCAACATAATACCTAAAAATTGCAGCTGCATGCATAGCATTAACAGATTACAGTATACAACAGATCCATGTGTGAAAACTCTGTTTTAACAATCTGGAAAAGTCATTCATAATACCACTCAAAAAAGGAGGTAACTCAAGAGACCTGACTAATTACTGATCTATAGAGATCCTGTCATCCTTAACTAAATATCTGGAAAGTTGCATACATTCCTCCTCCTCCTCCTTTTTTTTTCTGCTGCTCCCGTTAGGGGTCACCACAGCGGATCATCTGTTTCCATTTCTTCCTGTCCTCTGCATCTTGCTCTGCCACACCAGCCACCTGCATGTCTCCCTCACCACATCCATAAACCTTATCTCAGGCCTTCCTCTTTTCCTGTTACCTGGCAGCTTCATCCTTAGCATCTTTTTCCCATATACTCTGCATCCCTCCTCAGCACGTCCAAATCAACGTAATCTTGCCTCTCTGGCTTTGTCTCCAAACCTTCCAACCTGGGCTTGACCCTCTAATATACTTACTCCTAATCCTGTCCACCCTCGTCACACCCAGTGCAAATCTTAACATCTTTAACTCTGCCACTCCCAGCACTGACTCCTGCCTTTTTGTCAGTGCCACTGTCTTCAACCCATATAACATAGCTGGTCTCACTACCCTCTTGTAGACCTTCAATTTCACTCTTACTGGTATTCGTCTGTCACAAATCACTCCTGACACTCTTCACCCACTCCATCCTGCCTGTACTCTCTTCTTTACCTTTCTTCCACACTCACCATTGCTTTGAACTGTTGAGCCCAAGTATTTAAACTCATCCACCTTCGCCAACTCTACTCTCTGCATCCTCACCATTCCTCTGTCCTCCCTCTCATTCACACACATATATTCTGTTTTAGTCCTGCTAATTTTCATTCCTCTTCTCTCTAGAGCATATCTCCACCTCTCCAGGGTTTCCTGCACCTGTTCCCTACTCTCACTACAGATCACAATGTCATCTGCAAACATCATAGTCCACAGGGACTCCTGTCTGATCTCGTCTGTCAACCTGTCCATCACCATTGCAAATAAGAAAGGGCTCAGAGCTGTTCCTTGATGTAATCCCACCTCCACCTTAATCGCATCCGCCACACCCACCACAGACCTCACCGCTGTCACACTACCCTCGTACATATCCTGTACCACTCTTACATACTTCTCTGACACTCCCAACTTCCTCATACAATATCTGAACTCCTCTTTAGGCACCCTGTCATATGCTTTCTCTAAGTCCACAAAGACACAATGCAACTCCTTCTGACCTTCTCTGTACTTCTCCATCAACATTCTCAGAGCAAACATCGCATCTGTAGTGCTCTTTCCTGGAATGAAGCCATACTGCTGATCACTAATCATCACCTCCCTTATTAACCTAGCTTCCACTACTCTTTCCCATAACTTCATGCTGTGACTGATCAATTTAATCCCTCTGTAGTTACTACAGCTCTGCACATCACCCTTACTCTTAAAAATCGGTACACTCCAAACTAATCAAATTCCTCATTGACTATAATTTACTTTGTCCAACATGGCATGGTATTTGGCCAAATCACAGCAATACAACCCTCCTTCCTCAGCTTTGCCAACACAGAAACAAAGGGGATTTAGTTTAATCTATTTTTCTTGACCTCTCAAAAGCCTTTGACATGACATTTGCAACAGAAGTTATTACATGAAATAACACCTTTTGGTCTAAATAAATCAGCTGTAACCCGGTCCCATAGTTATCTGTCAGGCAATAAGTAGTCAAGTGGAAGCAATATCTTTCAGCTGTCCTGCTAGTTGCATTCAGGGCTCCCCCAAGGTTCAGTACTTGGGCCTCTGCTTTTTAATATATTTGTCAACAAACTCCAGACTGCTTCTCATCAAGCGACTGTCATTCAGTATGCAGATGATGCATCACTCACCTGTTCTGCGTAATCGCTGCATACCCTACAAGGTATCACTCAACAGGCTTTCCTGTCCACAGAATCTTGGCATGGCAATGCAAACCCCACACTTTAACCCCAAAAATACAAAATTAATGCTGTTTATCCCCAAATTTCTAGCAGAACAAAAATACATATTCCATATCCTGACATCTGACAACGCAAAAACTGAATGCTTACTAGAAACAAAGTTACTTGGAGTCTTAGTTGACAACAGGCTTAATACAACTAGAATCACTCTACAAAGCAAAATGTTTTCTCACACAGTCCACAAAAAAAAAAAATCCATAGCCACTACCTAACTACTACCATTTTTTCTATATGCATCCCTCATCTTTACAAATCTCAGTGCCGCTCTTAAAACTAAACTTAATGCATGTTCAGGGGAAAATAGCCAAATCTGCAACAAATAATCCCACCAAAACCCTTGTAGCCCTTAGGGATTTACATTGCTAGAGCTTCTCCACTATCTTATGAACTCAACTCAGAATTCAGTTGCCTGAAAAAATACCCACTATTGAAAAAATATGCTCCAACCATACTCCAGTTCTCTAATACAAAGGTCGGGTAACAAATCTTTCCTCTCCGTGTCCAGACAAGTAACTCAGCTGTGGATTTTCTATATTCCCACCAAGTCACTAAAAGTAGGAACTCTACCCCATTGCATATAAAACAGACAAGGCACATACTTTTAAGTTACTATTACAATAATATCTTAGGCAAAAATTGTCTCTGCCTCTATCAAGAATAAAATTCATGGCCACACATGTTACCATTTTTCCAAATACTCTTCCCCTTTGCCTCCATTGGACCAGAAGAATACTCACTAAACCACAAGGAGTTATTTTTATTTACATAAATTAGATCAGTCCCAGACTTAATCTGTTACTCTATAATTACATTAACCACTGTCTCACTGTCCCCTCTCTGTCACAGTTACTCCATTATCTATCCAACACTAATACTCCTTATAACAGTATACAAGCACCCCACAACTAACCTTACTTTCCTTATTACTCGATTGTAAACATATCATACTCTGCTATATTATCATCTGCCTTCCCCCCTTTCTAATGTTTCCATAGTTAAGCTGCGTCTCCTTTTCATTATTTTAATTGCTAGAAGTTGCAGGTAATATTACAGTATCTTTTGCAATGTTACATTATAGCAATAACCCACGCCTGGGTGTGGGTAATGCTGGATTTACCCATGGTTGGTGTGGTTTGGTCATGAGGGCGAAGGGTGGAAATGGTTCAATGTGACATGAGAGGGGGGCCCTTGGGAAAACAAGATAGAGGTGAGAGAAATATTTTGGCAGTTGTTACTGGAAGCCAACAGATTCCCAGGGCTCAGTGAACATATATCAATTGCCCCTATTTTAAAAATGAGAGCTGCAAAACTATAAAGCAAGTGTATATATTGTTTTGGAAGTTCATTTGTAGGTCCTTTGTAGTTCATTTATTTGTTCATATACTGTATTTTTTAGTATTTTGTATTCTTTAGTAAAACAGTTTTTAAAACTATATATATTCACATATATATACATATGCCTTTACAAAGATTACATGAATAGCAGTATGATTTATTTGTGTTAAGTTGTCAGGCTGTTATGAATTTTAGATTTTAATTGGTTTTAATTAAACAATTGTTTTAATTCTTGATTAAATACTGGGAGGGGTATATAAGCAGGCACAGCTTCTTATTCATTTATTTCTGCATCTGATGAAGTTGAGTGGACGAAAACGCATTGTATTGTGTGGTGTTTATGTGAATAAATTTGCTGTTGCTTTTACCAACAGGCTTGTGGCTTTATTACCTCCTGCGTCTTTGGGTGCCTGGTTTGTACCTTTCCCTTTCTAGCTATCAGCTCACAATACATTGATGTCCTTCAAGAATGCAACTGCAGTCATAACATATGGGTTGTCCTGCCTCAGGCAGCTCTCGGTCGGCCGGATTCCAAAGTCTGGGTCCGACGTCGGCTGATGTCGCATTTCTCTCCGACGTCAGAGCGGCTGGAGTACATAAGCATCAGCCGACGCCATTTTCTTCAGTCTTTCTTGCCGCGCGGTGCCCGAAGCAGAAGCAGTTCGCAAGTGCCGGTCGGTCAGCTCATGTATTCTTCGAATCCGAAGTCATCAAAAAAGCTAAGTACCCCATTGGGGACCTTTCTTTCCTCAGCCGATGTCAGAAATTACTGAAAAAGTTAACAATTGTCTGTCTTGTGGTAAACAAATACCTCATAAGGATTTCCACTCTTACTGTCTTCCTTGCCTTGGCCCAGACCACGACGTCTCGGCCTGTGTCGCCTGTGCTCGCTTCAATAAGCGCACTCTTAGGCGCCGGGCGGAGTTCGCTGAAGACTTTTTCGGGGATAAATTTGCTTATACAATGCCGTCGGAACGTCCGACATCGCAGACTCCTAAGAAACAAAAAGACCGGGACCGACATCCTCGGCCCGCGTCTTCCACCGACTCCACGACAAAACTTACCGCGAGTGCTCCGTTTCCACCTGAGATGGTTATTTCACCGCTCCGAACCGAAGACACCGCTTTACCGACACCTCCGATACCGGAGGCCACACCGACACCAGTTTTAGATTTTCCTCCGGATACTGAAACCGAGGAAATGCCCGAGACCATTGCTGTAGATAATGTCACTCCTGCACGTGGAGCTGCTAGGCCTCCTATGGCCATGTCTATTAAGGCCTACACACGTGCTAAGGCAGCCAGCAAGACCAAGCACCTTACTGTTAAGGCCTTACCTCAGCCTACTCCTGAAACACAAATCATGACTATGGCCGCAGACTTAATTTCCATGATTAGAGGTTCACAGGCCCATCCTGAGAGAGGATCCCAGCCTCCTCCTGATAAGAGGCCCCGGGTTGAACCCTCTGACCCTATCCCTTCAGATGAAGATTCTGAGGACTCTGTTCACTCCGATGGCCAGGGAGAGCCCTTCCAGACCTATGAGGACTCGGATGCAGAGGATTCCATCCCCTTGGCCTCCCCTCCTGAGGATATTTCTTTTGGGGAAGTTCTGCATACCATGAGGGAACATTTTAAGTGGCAAGGCCAGGAATATTCTGATTCCAGAAAGCTCCTTCGAACCTTCCTTAAAAAGCCCCAACACAGGCCCCTGGCTATACCTCCTGTGCTTGATGTTTTGGATGACCTATACTCTGACTCCAGTGTTACCCCGGATACTCTTCCTCCTGCCCCAGCCAAGCCAGACAGATATTATAAGGTCCCAGAAACACATTCTCATTTCTTTAGGGCCCATGCTGTTGATTTAGAAACTATTTCTCAGGGACCTAAAGGGGTTTCAGCATCCACCTCCAAAAATCCCTTGCCTTCCAACAGGGAAGCTAGGTCATTAGAGGGATGGGGGAAAAAGGTCTACACCTCCACTACTTTATCTATGAGAGCTCTGAATTGCCTCTTTCATATGTTTAAATATCAGGATTACCTGTTAGATGATTTATAGAAAACATTGGCCTCTCCTGAACCTTTAGACAGGAAGTCTTTGCAGGAAGCTGTACATAATTCTCAGCAAGTCAGCAATCACTTTCTGCAGTGTGGATATGATGCATTGGAAGCTTCATGTAGGGCAGCTATGACAGGGGCGGTCGTTCATAGACATGCATGGTTAAAAGAACAACCTCTACCAGATCATGTTAAGGCAAAACTTCTTGATGCACCTTTGGAAAAGAACAAGCTTTTTGGTACTAATGCTAAAGATGTGTTAAAGTCCATCGAGGAAAAAGCAAAATCAGTTCAGACGGTCAAAGATTTCCTCCAGGTTCAGCCACCCAGATTCAGCAGGAATTGGCCTTCTAAAAACTGGTCCTTTCCTAATCCTGAAAGATTTCAAAGGGGTAAAAACAGACGTGGCCGAGGAAGAGGACAATACAGAGGTTCTTACAGGGGACGACAATGGCAACCAGCAAACCAAAGAAGTGACACATGGGTCTCCCCTGCCCCGCAGGGACAATCTCAATGACTTTCCTCTACCTCCGCTGACCAAGGAGCAAATAGAAGCTCCCTTGGGCGGAAAATTATCTCTGTTTTCAGACAATTGGCACAGATTGACAAAGGACAAATGGATTTTGGACATTATAGACCAAAGTTACAGGTTCCACTTTCATACCTTACCAAGAAAACAAGGCATGCCAAACCTACCACAAAGCCAGAGGGCAGAGGCTGTCAAGCAAATTTCTCTGCTTGCTCAGATCAAAGCAATAGAAAGAGTTCCACAACAAGAACAAGGCCAGGGGTTTTACTCAATACTGTTCCTTGTTCCAAGAAAAGAAACTCAATGGAGACCAATACTGGATTTGTCTGCATTAAACACTTTTCTCATAGTACCAAAGTTCAAAATGCTGACTCTACAGCAACTCCTTCCCATGCTGGGCAAGGGGTCTTGGCTGATTACTCTGGACCTCAAGGAGGCATACCTGCATGTCCCTATCAGACACAGCTGCAGAAGATACCTCAGATTTCTTGCAGGGCCAGAGCATTATCAATTCTCAGCATTGCCATTTGGCTTATCTACTGCCCAGAGTATTTACAAAATGCCTGGCTTCAGTAATTGCTCATTGCAGGCTCCAGGGATCCAAATTTACCCATACCTGGACGACTGCCTCATACAAGCGGACGACAAATTGATTTTGACAAAAACTTGAACTATGTCATACAATTGCTACAGGCTCTGGGATACACAGTCAACTTCCAAAAGTCAAGACTTCAGCCATCCCAGCAAATTACCTTCTTAGGAGCCAATCTAGACACAGCCTCTCAAATGGCTTACCTGACAGAAGACAAGCAAGAGAAGTTAACTCATTATTTCAAAGGTTTGGCAAAACTCACCCAGATGACTGCAAGGGATTCCTACAGGCCCTGGGTTACATGGCATCCTGCATTCTCCTGGTTCCATTAGCAAGACTACACATGAGAAAGCTTCAATGGTACCTAAAAAGCCTATGGTCTCAACACAGCAACAACCTAGAGACAACCATACCGCTCATTCCATGCCTACAAAAGGAATTCCTATGGTGGGCCTCGGTAAGCCAGGCAAACACAGGTATGTCATTCAAAAAACCTCAGATAACACAGACCATGACGACAGACGCCTCAGACCTTGGATGGGGGGCGCACATGGAGGGCAGATGTATACAAGGACAATGGTCTCCAAAGGAAACACATCTGCATATAAACCAAAAGGAAATGCTGGCAGTAATGCATGCCATCGAGGCCTTTCGACAACAACTTCAGCAAGGCCATCTACTGATACGGACAGACAACACCACTGTGATGTGGTACATAAACAAGCAAGGGGGCACCCATTCCTACCCCCTTTGCAGACTGACAATGAATCTTTGGGAAAAATCACTGAGCCTAAACATACAGTTGCAATCCCAGTTTGTTCCAGGCAAAGACAATGTGCTGGCGGACAGCCTAAGCAGGAATTTCGTAGATCCACACGAGTGGAGGTTACATCCGAAAATCTTCACACAACTCACCTCGACATGGGGCAGGCCAGAAGTGGACCTATTTGCCTCCCACCTCAACCGTCATCTACAAAAATTCTGTTCAAGGACATACCATCCACAAGCTTGGAAAATAGATGCTCTTTCATTCAACTGGAACTTTCTAAAAATCTATGCATTCCCACCTCTGCCACTGATGACCACAGTATTACTAAAGATCAAAGCGGAGAGGCCCAAGGGGATCCTAATAGCTCCAGACTGGCCAAGACAACACTGGTACCCACTACTACGGAGCATACGTCACAACATAAAGTGGGCCCTTCCCCAATGGCCCCTACGTTTGACTCAACACAACTTCAAAACAGTGCATCCAAACCTTCAGACACTGCAGCTAACAGCCTGGGAGATCCCATGAATAACCTCAATCTATCTCTCTCCAAGGAAGTTCAGCGGATATTAACAGAAGCTCGAAGACCATCCACCAGAAAGGTTTACTTAGCAAAATGGAAGAGATTCAGCATTTGGAATACCAGCAAGGGACATGATGCATCATTATTGAATATCCCACTCATCCTGGAATATTTGGCAGATATGCTACAGAATGGACTCTCATATTCTTCCATAAAGATACATGCTTCAGCTATCTCAGCTAGATATAACACTGATCCGCCTGTGTTTTCACATCCTTTGTTAAGGCAATTCTTCAGGGGAATCAAGAACATTAAGCCACCAAGAAAGGCTCCAGTGCCAGCTTGGGACCTCAACTTTGTCCTAGAAAAACTGACTCTACCTCCCTTTGAGCCAGCAGCTTCAGTGGACTTACAATTTTTATCATGGAAGACAGCTTTCCTGTTGGCAACTACCTCATCAAGAAGGGTTTCGGAACTACAGGCCCTAATGGCAACACCACCGTTCATAATCTTTCACAGAGACAGGGTCTCCTTAAGAACCAACCCTACTTTTATGCCAAAGGTGGTATCTAGGGTTTCTTTAAATCAAGCTATTCACCTGCCTACTTTCTTCCCCAATCCTGAGAGCAAAGGGGAAAGACTGTTGCATACCTTGGACATTCACAGACAACTTCGCTACTATCTGGACAGAACCAAGACCAGTAGGAAGACTGATCAGCTTTTTGTAGCTTACGCCCCTGGAGTACAAGGAAAAGCAATTTCCAAACAGACTATTTCAAAATGGATTGGACATTGCATCAGATTTTGTTATTCCTTCCATGGGAAGAATGTTCCAGCCAATGTCAGACCACACTCCACCAGAGCTACAGCCACCTCTACAGCATTCTTAAGAGGGGTGCCTACAAAAGACATTCTAGAAGCTGCTACATGGAGCTCCGTGCATACATTCTCCAAACACTACAATCTCCCTTTATATTCCAGATCCAGAGCAGGCTTTGCTTCGGCAGTCCTGCAGGGTTTGATTGCCACACCATCTCTTTCCTAGAGCATTCCTCCTCCCCCAGCTAAGCTATGGTATTCAACCCATATGTTATGACTGCAGTTGCATTCTTGAAGGACATAGTACAGTTTTGTACCTACCATAAATGTAGATGTCCGATAGATATGCAACTGCAGTCGGATATTCCCTCCCTCCATACCCCTCTATGCCTTGGTTCCACTCCTATCCCTGTTTCTCTTAGCTGGGTATATCTGTTATGGTGTATCTGTTTATTGCTTACTTATTTGTCTGGAATCCTGGTTTGTCTTCCAATTTGATTACAGCCTTCCTTGGAGGGCACCTGGCATCTGGGGCAAGAAACACTGAAGAAAATGGCGTCGGCTGATGCTTATGTACTCCAGCCGCTCTGACATCGGAGAGAAATGCGACATCAGCCGACGTCGGTCCCAGACTTAGGAATCCGGCCGACCGAGGACTGCCTGAGGCAGGACAACCCATATGTTATGACTGCAGTTGCATATCTATCGGACATTTACATTTATGGTAGGTACAAAACTGTACTTTTCTTTTGCTAATTTTCTCCAGTAAACTCTTGCTTCCTCTTGTCTATTTTCCGTATCTCTTCTTGTAGTCATTCATATTGGTAAAATCTATGTTCTCCATTCACATGTTGACTTCGTTCTTATAGTAACTAACGAAGCGGATTGGAACAAGGAAACAGAAATCGGAACAACACACCAGACCTGGTCCCAAAGCAACACGAAGCTGTATAAAAATCTTGAATGAAGAGGCAGTAAATCTGTTACCAGCTATACACGATGTAGGCACTTAACCTGATCCCAAAACAACACAAAGCTAAATGAAAGTCTTGAATGAAGAAGCAGTGAATCTGCAAACCAGCTATAAACGATGTAGGCACCTAAATCATAAAGAAAGTGGAGTTCCAGCTTAGAAATACAAAGTCCTTCCTTAATAAACGATGGTAGACACGATGAATTCACCACAAAAAGCTTTAATGAACAGATGCAAAACACCAAGGGCTTTTGCCTGGACACTTCCAGGCTTTTTCAAGGTTCTAAGCTAATTTCTAAGCTGGAACTCCACTTTCTTTATGATTTAGGTGCCTACATCGTTTATAGCTGGTTTGCAGATTCACTGCTTCTTCATTCAAGACTTTCATTTAGCTTTGTGTTGTTTTGGGATCAGGTTAAGTGCCTACATCGTGTATAGCTGGTAGCAGATTTACTGCCTCTTCATTCAAGATTTTTATACAGCTTCGTGTTGCTTTGGGACCAGGTCTGGTGTGTTGTTCCGATTTCTGTTTCTTCGTTCTTATAGTACTTTGTGCTGCTTTATGAATGTAATAGTCTGTATGAAAGTGGTGGTGCTCCTTAAGGAACTGTGCATCCACAATCCTACCATCTCCTTATTCTCAGTACCCCACTCTGTTTAATCAAATATCTTTCCACTTTTGCTTGTGTTATATAGATGAGCCTTAATTGTGTAGCTCTAAAGTATCTCTTCAAATCAGATAATCCTAAATCACCTTGTACTATGGGGAAAATCAGCGTCTCTGTCTCTCTCTCTTAATTGTTGCCTTCTTCCTGCATAAACTAAATTCCTTTATTAGTCATCATCGATAACCTCTGTGTTTGATAAAAATATGCTTGACCTGTATATAAAACTAAAGGGAGTGAACATATTAACACTCATTGTATCTCACTACCAGTATCTGTAATCAAGAGCGTCAGGCTTCTCAATTGTTATATTATCTTGTTTAGTCTCTTCCCACATATCCTTAGCTGCCATAATAAATACCTCATCTTATGTCTCCTTGAATATAGGGTTTACTGGACCAATTAATGTATTGGTACATAATTTGCCACTATAGCCTTTGTTTTAGCATCATATATTTTTATATCCCCAAAACACTTGAAACTATCTCAAAAATGTTCCACAACACCAACTTTCTTTTCAGAATTTTTAAAGTATAAAAAAATAATTTGCAAATAAAGTAATTTTTCCTGATTACATGTATAATTTGTCAGTATTTTAAATATAAAACAAAATAACAAGAAAGAAAGAAAACACACTTGACTTGTCAGAGAGGAACCCTACCACCTTAATTGTCTTGACCCTGGCCCTTCATATATCCTCCTGATTAATTCTGGTATTTTGTCAGGGGAAGTAGATGCTACCATTACTCTACTCGGAAAATCCAAGCTTACTCCATTGAATACTTTCTCTCCATCAAGACCCACCAACAATTGCAGCATTTTCTAACACTCTGCTTTCGTCTGGATCATCATTGCTCTGCAAATCTTGTCAAATGTTTCCCTGTCCTCCAAAAAATAAATTGATTCACATCTGTGTGATTGGCAGTACCTTTGCCACTCTCCTAGCTAGTGTAGACATAAACACCTTTTCATTGTGGGTTAAAATTGAAATGCATCTTTATGAAGTTTGGTCTGAAGGATCTTTACCCTCTTTTGGTAAAACAGACACCACAGATTTCCTTCAAGATACAGGTACTCTCCCCCTCTTTTATTTATTTATGTATGTATGTATGTATTTGATTTTGTTTACTGGGAAAGTCAGATCGGGAACCAAAATGCCAAGTTTCAGTGGAGGCCCAGGGAGAGAAACTTCAAAACAAGGATAGAAATACATTTTTGACAGTTCAAAAGAAAAGCAGTCAACAAACTATATTGGCAAAGTATTTCAAAGCAAACAGTCATTATTCATGAAGTGCCTCATATTCAGGAAATACATGTTTTCAAAATATTGAGTAAAATGAAAAATACTATATTAATACACTTGTGCAGTATACATAACAGTCAAAGTTAGGATTACATACTTCAAACTGTAGGTATGGTACAGTTACATGTGTATTAGTTGACGTGATATTTTCGGGCAGATTTGAATTGTTGCAGGTTATTTAAAAGTCTGTGGTTTGGAAGTTTGTTCCATGCCTTGAAGCTACCGACAGAGATTAAGAGAACACGCAATTGTTTGATTTATCAGCAACAGTTTACGTTCTGAAGATCTTGGTGTTCTGTTTGGCTCATGCCATTGGATGAGATTTGACAGTGAGGGTGTTTTAAATCGATGGTGAAGTATTTGTGTCCTGTGAATAGTTGGAAGAGGGTAATATATTGAGAAAGTTCGAGCCAGTTGAGGTTATTGAGCGGCGTGCAGTGGTGGGAGCAGTTTGAGAGACTGCGGATGAATTTGCTAATTTTTTTTTGTGCTAAATAGTTTCTTTTCATTGGAAGAATTGAGATTTGTGAATATTGTTGAGGCCTAAAGGAGGCTAGGAAGAAGAAGGGAGGTAGCAGCTATTTTTTTTACTATTGATCATTTAGCAGGTGCTTTGCTCAGTAAATAGAGCCTAGTTTGCAATTTGTCTTTTTGACTGCAGTGACAATGTGAAGATCAAAATTTTAACTTGTCAATGATCACTCCTAGTAATTTTGTGTTGGTGACATTTTCAATTGTTATGGTGTTTGAGGAGATATTATGCTCAGTGCTGTTTTGATATATGTTTTTGTGAATGAGTATGATTAATTTGGTTTTGATGGATTTTAAGAGAAAATGAGACTTATTTAGGCAGTTTTCTGTAGAGGTGAAAGATTCCTGTGTGATGGATTCTAAGATGGGAAGATTTGAGGTTGAGCAAACTGAAGTTGAGTTGTTAGCATATTGTATTAATGGTGGTAAGTTGTACATGTCAATAATGAAGATATAGAAAAGTACTGGCCGGATTATAGAGCCTTTGGGGACTCCTGTAGTGATTAGAAGGACGGTGGAGTTGGAGTCGTTTTATTTAACAGACTGGGTGTAGTTGTATAGGTAGTTGTTGAAGCAGATAGTTGGATTAGTTGAGAGGTCTATAAGATTTAATCTTTGAAGGAGCAGTTGATGTGAGACTGTATCGAAGGCTTTTGACAAGTCCAGGAAAATGGTGGAGACAAAAACAACCTATTTCTTCTTCTTTCTCTCCAAATAGAGCAGCTTTGGTGCTGTGGTGAAGTTGAAAGCCATGTTGGATAGAAGAAAGTAATTGGTTATCAAGTAGAAAGGTTAGGAGTTGCTGAAGTATACATTTTTCAAGTATAATGGAAAAGGGAGAAAGGATCGCTATAGGGTGATAGTTTGACAGTTCAGTACTTTGTGCAATGGGATTAGGAATGAAGTTTTCTATAGGGATGGAATGTTGTTTTTTTTTAATGGATCTATTAATTAGGACAGATAGAGGATAGCAAATTGTCAATGGCTGTACTGAGGAATTCATCAGGGACTAGTGTTGCAGGTTTTATTTTTTTTATGTATTTTTTTATGGCATTTGTATGGATAGTTACTTTGAGTTGGGGTGTAGAGCTATGGTCTGAGGGGATTAGTTGGGGTAGGTACAGGTGGTAGTTGTCTTAGTAAGTGCAGAAATGATGCCAAGAATGATGCCACAATATGAAGACAAGATGATCAATTCCCTCACCAAGAATGATGCCACAATATGAAGACAAGATGATCAATTTCAACAATTGGCTTAAGTACTGGTGTCATTCAAAGGGGATCCAATGCCTGTCAGCTTGGGATGATATGCTCGACAAGCCACGATGCTTCGCTAGGGACGGCTTGCCCCTGTCACCCCTGGGCTTTCGGATATTGGCAAAGGCTCTTGCTACCCCCATAGTGCCTTTTTTAGGCAAGGCTCAAAAGACAAACCCACCTCCATAGGTATCACAAGGGATAAGAAACTAAGAGTAATGCTACTCAACGCCAGAAGTCTAAACCTCAAGATGCACTTTTCGAAACTCTACTTAGCATGGAGAACATCGATATCTGTGCAGTAACAGAAACCTGGTTCAAGGCTCCCGAGAGCACCCCAGCACTACCAGGTTATACCTCATACCATGCTTTTCGGCCCCAAAACTTGAACCGAACCACAAAAGGAGGGGGAGTATCGTTTTTCATCAAAGATACCCACACCTCCAGGTTGGTGGCAAATCATGAAGCATCAGAGACTATCCACGTGCAACTAACAGTGGGTAAAACTGCCTTCCAGTTTATAGCCTGCTACAGACCACCCTCCCAAACCCAGAAACCCCACTCGGCCTTCCTGGGAACACTGGAAAATATGAAGGTCTCTGCAAACACCATTATATTGGGCGACTTCAACTACCCAAACATAGACTGGGAGCATTACTCTAGCTCCAACACCCTAGCCCAAAGGTTCCTAGAATTTATAAACTCAAATGCTATGGAACAACTTGTTACCACTCCCACAAGAGGGGAAAACATACTGGACCTGATCATCACCAACATGGGGACTCTATGCTCCAGACCAGAAGTGTATCCCTCACTGGTAAGATCAGACCATAAACTAATCTCACTAGATATTCACATCCCGACCCAACCCCCTGCCCAGAAAACCACAGTGAAAAACTTCTCTAAAGCAAATTTCACACTCCTCAAAACTGAGGTGGAATCCTTCAAAGCCTCCGGGCCTGTGGAAAAATCCTTTATAAACGCATTCTGTGAACACCTTCAGGAATGCATGGATCATGCGATCCCAAATAAAACCAAGACCCAATCCTCCAAAGGCAGACGTCCTGTCTGGTGGACCCCAGCCATAAACAAACTATACAATAGAAGGAGGAAGCTACTAAATGATAGAGCAAAATCCCAAAAAGGGAAGGCATCACTGATCAGTATTAGCAAAAAACTACGGGCACACACAAAATTGTCTAAGGCCAGCTTCGAGAGAAAAATTGCACAGGGCACTAAGGATAATCACAAGGCTTTTTTTAGTTATGTTAGGAACCTGGGTGGTAATTCCCAGATATGCTCAGAATTAGTCCAAAATGACAAAAAATACACTGAACCCACAGACATTGCCAACATCCTAGCTGACAGGTTCAGCACAAACTTCTCCCCTCCCCACCAAAGGGCAAATATCTATCCCAGCAGAGTGCTGCCCCCCTGACATCTCAGATGCTCAAGTAAGAGCCGCCCTCTCCAAAGCAAAAAACACAGCATCAATGGGACCAGATGGTGTCCCGGGCTGCATCCTACATGAACTCCAAGAAGAGCTAAACCCAAACATAAAACTACTGTTCAGTCTCAGCCTTACTACAGGATATGTGCCCAAAGAGTGGCGTACAGCAACAGTGGTCCCTCTCCATAAAGGTGGTGCTTCAACGGATCCTGGAAACTATCGCCCCATAAGCCTGACTAGCTTGTTCTGCAAAGCTATGGAAAGGATCATCATGGACCTCATAAATAAAGATATTTGGGACCTACAAACACTGGATCCTACCCAGTTCGGCTTTGTTAAGGGCAGAGCCTGCCTCTTAAACCTAGTTGATTTCTTTGAAACAGTCACCAAGGCCATTGACGAGGGGAAGGTGGTCCACACAGCCTACCTGGACCTCGCAAAAGCCTTCGATACAATACCCCACTCGGGCATTATAGATAAGCTCACCAGCTTAAATATAAACCCCTATGTCACTAGATGGATTGCAAACTGGCTCAAGGACAGAACCCACATGGTTAGAATTGCTGGAGCCATGTCAGACTCCAAACCAGTTACAAGTGGTGTCCCACAAGGCTCAGTCCTGGGACCTCTCTTGTTCAGTATATATTTCTCGGAAGTACAGGCCAACACGGAAGGACTGTGGCTGACCAAGTTCGCAGATGACTGCAAACTGGGCGCCATAATCGACTCTCCAGCCGACACAAGCATCCTCCAAAAGGGCCTCATAGAAACAGACAACTGGTGCCAGAGCCATGGCCTCCAGCTAAATGCCAAAAAGTGTATAGTCATCCCCTTTGGCAAAAACAAATTGCCCACAAATTACCACATAGGTGGTAATCCATTAAGTACAGAAGAAGTAATTAGGGACCTGGGGACCCAAGTTGATAGCAATCTCTCATTTGACAACCACGTGGCCAAAGTGGTTAGAAAAACATTTTATATAGCCCACCTAATCATGAAGGGATTCACATCTAGATCAGGGGAGGTCATCGTGCCTCTTTACTCATCCCTCATTAGGCCTATAATTGAGTACAATGCCCCTTTCGGGATGTACCTTACCAGACACCTGCAGCAACTGGAAAGACCCCAAAAGTACCTCACCAAGAGGATCAAAGGGCTCAAACAGATGCCATATGCTGCCTGGTTAAAGAAACTCCAGCTCTACTCAGTGGCATACCGCCTGTTCAGAGGCGATCTGTGCCTGACGTATAAAGCCATGTCCAACCCGGAATTAATGGACATGCTGCACCTCAGAAAAATCCAAATCCCGTCGAGCTACGCGCTCGAGAGACTTGAACCTCAGCACTGAAATAAATAGGACATGCTGGAGGGACAGATTCATAACCCAGAGGCTCCCTTCACTCTGGAATAAAATTCCAGTCCAGGTTAGGCAGAGTCCCTCATTGACTCTCTTCAAGAGGAATCTTGATGAGTGGATGGGATATCGTAGGTTTACCCTGGGTATCACTTCTGTGTTACTGTTAGACAGAGGCACAGTATACTAACCTCGAAAAAGGGCATAGCAAAATAAATTTAAAATGGGTGGCGAAAGCCAAACACATTCTGGCTAGGCTTATAAATGCCCTAGGGCAGATAGCCTAGTATGAACCTATGAACCTATGGATATGAAGTGTATTTTGAATTCATCTACAATATCCCAGCTAGTTTCAGATGGGAAAGGATTTGGGGTGGGTTTTCTGAGTTTTAGGAGTTTTTTTTTAATTTTGCCAAAATCTTTTGGTTTTTTTTATGCGTGGCCAGGATTATCTACAAGTTCTTTTTTTCATAATGAACTTGTGACTTTGTGCAGTTTCTCAGGCACCAATATGTATCTAGGTAGGTTTGGGTCCTAGTTTTGTGCTATTGCTCCCAAATGTCTGTTTTTCATGAGTTGTTTACTTTCATGGGTTAAGCATGTAGCAGTATTTATTTTCTCAGTGGAAACTGTTGGTTTAGTATGGTTGAGAAGGAGTTACTGAAGTGACAGCTTCATCTAGTGGCAGATATTTGAGGGGTTCCCAGTCATATTGTTTAAATGTTATTAATTATGAATGTATAAAAATTGGTTGTTTCGCACAGACATGAACCTTGTGATACTTTCTGTTGATGTAGGTGGAGTGGTGATTGCTGAGAGAGTCTGGGAGGTTGATGGCTAGTTTAATTCTTTTCAGTGTTGATTGAGAGTATGCAGTCCAGTATGGATTTTTTTGAGATGTTTTGTCAAATAGAGTTGGTTGTTGGATCAGCAGAGTAAAATGATTGGAGAGTCGTGTTAGGTTTGTTAGAGGTCCAATCTATGTTAAGGTTACTGAGAAAAACATTTTTTTTGGTTGAAGTAGATTAATATGTTTTTGGTAGTGTTAGAATTTTTGGGGGGGGGGGTTGTAGGCAGCTGCATTGGTTATGGATTTCTGATTGTTTAGGTGGAGTTTGGCTATTAGTATTTCTTCATTGCTGTATTGTGGAATAGTTGTGAGGTGGGTATAAGTTTGTAAGGTATCTTAAAAATGTGATGGGCTACACCCCCAGCCATTGTACCTATGGGGTCTTTCTTAATGATGATGTAACTGGAAGGATGGAGTTCTTTATCTTTAATTTTAGGTCTTAACCAGGTTTCAATGATAACTAGGCTGTGGGGTTGATGGGAGTTCAACCACATGTGAAAGTTAGCTATCTTATTGCAAATGCAGAGGGCATTCATATTATATATTTGTAGGCTGGAGGAAGAAACTGGAGATATGTTGTTGTCCTATCTCGGCTTCATTCTTACCAGGATGGGTTTGGATCCAATCCTCTGATCCGATCCGGCCTTATATACAAGCTACTAGCTATGCTAGCTCGTGGCTAAACCCTCTCCCAGCATGCACTAAGAAAGCTCCCCAGATTTCATTTGCCGCTAAACAAGATTGGGTGCTCGTTCTACTGGCTCTGACTAAGTATACTCTTGATTATTATCGCTGTTGTTGGAAATTGCTTATTCTTAATTGCTATTGATCTAGATAACTAGTTTGGTGTTAGTTTGTAATTTCAGCTTTGTTCTGCCTATTTTTCTGCTGTTGGCCGTCATCTGCCACTTAGGCCTTATTGTTCCTATCCCGACCTCCACCTTAACACTCTTAATAGCCCGTTTTAGTTAGAGGGCTCCTCTTACCTTTGTTTTTTCTCTATTTTAAAAATTGTTTAAAGACAGTTCGTTTAAATTAGAGAACTGTTTTACCCTTAGCCTGTTTAAGTTAGAGGGCTTCCTCTTTCTCTCAGTCTTCCGGGCATAAGCCATTTAAGTTAGAGGCTGTGCCCTCCTTTTTTCCTCTCTTACAATTATAGTTTGTTTTACTATTGTTGTGGTGGTTGTTGATCTGGTCAAAAAAAAAAAAAAAAAAACTACTCTAGCTTTTTTCGTGTTATTATCCCTTGCTCAGGATGTCTTCTAAAGATTTGAAACCCTCTGGTTTTAAAAAAATGTGAAAGATCTGGACAGAAAATGTCCCTAACGGATAGAGACACTATTGCCTGGAGTTGTCCATCTCTAGGAGTCTTATTCCGTTTGTCATTCCTTTAATCACAGAGCTCTCCTGGAGAGGTAAACCAAATTGATACTGAGAGGTCTCTTAAAAACCCTCTTCTCGGAAGCAATACAGGAAGGTCTGGGTTCATCAAAGTCTGACCAGTCTCCATCTTCAAGATCTGACAAGTCTGGAAAGAGATCTTCCTCTTCCAGTGCTCCATTTGAGCCTTCCGAAAAGATTACTAAAATTTCGACACTGGATCCTAAGGCTGTCAGATCCGAAAAATCTACTGCACCGGCACCATCAGTCTCGGTGCCAGTGAAGTTCGAGTTGCAGAACTGGTCCCCCCTCTTGGCGCTGTTCTCCCCTACTCCAAGATCACCTATACTCCAACCTTCCAAGTCTCCAGCCCCCTCCACTCTGTCTTCCAGGAGACTGTCCAACAATGGTGTAGATTGAGTGGTTACAGAAGCTATTAAGGGCACCAGCACTGGCCAAGCTGTTATCGGATCAAACTCCGAAGGCTTCGGATCTGACCACATCCTCCCCTTCTGCTTTGATTCCTCCTCTGATCCAACCTTGGACTTCAGAGCCGGAATGTCCGAAGCTGATATTAGTGGAACCATCGAACCCGAGAGCTATTACGGGATCTTCGGATCTGACCATTGTTCAGATGTCCTCTGCTCCATCAAAGCTTGAGGAGTCTATTACCCGATGCTGTCTGGTCTGATCTCGGGAGATGAGTCAACTCAGACATTTGTCAGAACTGAACTTGCCTCTCTAGGCATCAGCTCAGGTGAGCTCGGCTCCTACCTCAGCCTCGGAGCCATTATTCTTAATTCTGGGGGTTCCCTCAGCTTCTTCAGATCCAGGGATTTCCTCGGATCAAGGACAGGGGGCTTTTGAGGTGATGAAAGTGCTGTCTTCACAGGCAGTTCCACTGTTATCTCTGGACGTTCTTCCCCCAAACGCACCGGTGTCTGCCTCTATACCCTTGCATTTACAGGGATGTGGAGATCCTAGCCCTCAGGATACCCCCCACTCTTCTGAAACCTTTCCAGAGTGCCCCTCTAAAGAGGTCCCACAGAAGAGGATGTTCTTCATTCCACATTGCTGCAGTCCTAACTATTGGGTAGTCCGCTGTCCAGTCGGCCCGAATACCAAAGTATATGGCTGACGTCGGTCAGGGCGCATTAGACTGACGTCAGTACGTCAGGGTACTAATGCGCATGACCGACGTCATATCCTCAGTCTTTTTTGCCGCATGGTCCGATGCAGAAGCAATTTTGCGAGTGCAGGTTGGCGTTCTGAAAGTTTCTGAAGTCAGAGTTTCAGACCGAATCAAAGTTGGCTAAGTACCCGTTGGGAATATTTTGGTTTTTCTTGCCTCAGTATTTAACCGGATGTCAGAAAAAGTGAATAACTGTATTTCTTGTGGGAAACAGATACCTCATAGGGATTACCATACTTTGTGTATACCTTGTTTAGGGCCTGAGCACGGCGTTGTTGGATGCCGCTCTTGTGCTAGATTTAACAAACGCACTATTAAAAGAAGGTTAGACTGTGCCAGGTTAGTGTTTGGGAAGCGTTGTAATTATAAAATGCCGTCGGATGCTCCGGCCGGCTTCGCTAAAACGCAAAGATAAAGCAGCAAAGCCTAGGGTGGAGGAACCGACAGTCCCAGACGTCGGTTCTTTGGAAGGCTCAGTGGAGCCGGAGGTTTTGCCAGGTGTCTCTTTGGAGTCTCAGGAGAGACTTTACTGTTACAGGATGTATCCTCTCAGGAAGTAGGCCAGGCTGAGGGGCTTCTCAGGTGGCTGTTCTTCCCTCTCTTCCTAAGGTGGTTAGAGCCTCCCTTCAGTTTCCAAGGCTTCTTTGAGGGCAGGCCAAGTTTAGCTTCTGTGGGGGTTTCTCCTAGTGCTTCAGGATCTTTGCCTAAGAAACATATGCTTAAAATGGCAGAGGATTTGATTACTATGATTAGGGGTTCTATGCCCCTCCTGATAAGAGGCCTAGGGTGGAACCTGAGTTTGAGAGTTTTGAGCAATGCTCGGAGGCTTCGGAGTCTTCAGCTGAAGACTTGCAGGAGTACCCTCCTTATTCTGATTCTGATGTGGATGATTCTACTCCTTCTGCTTCTCCTCCTGAGGATTTTTCATTTTCAGAGACTCTGCATTCCATGAGGGAGCATTTTAAATGGGAAGGTCAAGATTTCTCTGATTCCAGGAAAAGGCTTAGGGAATTCTTGTTTTACCCCAGCATAGGCCTTTAGCTATACCTCCTGTTTTGAATGTGGTGGAAGATGTGTTTGCAGAGGCTTCCTGAATCCTGATTCTTTGCCTCCTGCCCCAGTTAAACCGGATAGGTATTATAGGGTGCCTGAAGCTCATAAGTATCTTTTAAGAGTCCTAGGGCAGACCCAGAAACTGTCTCTCAGGGGCCTAAAGGTGTGAAGGCCTCAGTTGTTAAAAATCCTGTCCCTCCTGATAAAGAGGCAAGGGCTTTGGATAGATGGGGAAAGAAAGTGTATACTTCTTCCACTTTAGCCATGAGGGCGTTGAATTGTCAGTTTCACATGTTAAAATATCAGAATTATCTTCTTTCACAGCTGAAATCTAAGGTGGATGCTCTGGCTGAAGGTATTGAGTGTAAAGAGTTGCAGGATTTAGTTCATGTGTCTGAACAGGTGGGTAAACATTCCTTGCAGTGTGGTTTTGATGCTGTGCAGGCCTCCTCCAGGGTGGCTGCCACTGGTTCTGTTCTTCGTAGGCACGCCTGGCTGAGAGATCAGAATTTAGCTGAGCATGTTAAGACAAGGATTTTGGATGCTCCTTTACAGTCTGATGTGTTGTTTGGTTCGCCTGTGGAAGCAGTTTTGAAGAAAATGGAGGACAAGGCTAAGTCTATGCAAACTGTTAAAGATTTTTGCAGGTGCAGCCTCCGAAGTTTAGTAGAAATTGGCCTACTAAGGGATGGACTTATCCTGCTTATGATTCCCAGTCTAGGGGTAGGTCTAGACGTGGTAGGGGCAGAGCTCAGGGTTCTTTTAGGCCTAGGACAGGGAGTTCCCCTGCTCAGACTTCTGGTGAGGGCAGGGGTCAGTCCTTTCGTAAGCAGACCCAATGACCTGCCTTTTCCGCTGCCAGTGCGTTCTCGCCTGGCAGCACCTTTGCCGCGAAGGCTGTCTCTTTTCAAAGAAAATTGGGATTTAATTACCCAAGACAGATGGGTTCTGGATATTATTCACCACGGTTACAGGTTTTATTTCCATACCTTGCCTCCTTTCAAAGGCATGCCAGACATTCCTCCTCTTCAAAGAACAGAGGCTCACAAGCAAATTTCTCTGTTGCTCCAAATAGGGGCCATTCAGTCAGTTCCTGTGCCGGAAAGGGGCCTAGGATTTTATTCTCGCCTGTTCCTAGTACCAAAGAAGGGGAACACGTGGAGACCAATTCTGGATTTATCTATCCTCAACACTTATCTGGACATTCCCAAGTTCAAAATGTTGACGTTACAACAGCTTTTACCTCTGCTGGGCAAAGATCACTGGATGGTAACTTTAGATCTCAAGGAAGCTTGCCTTCATGTGCCAATAAGACTAAGTTGCAGGAAGTATCTGCGTTTTCGAGCTGGAAATTCTCATTATCAGTTCTCTGCATTGCCCTTTGGCTTATCTACTGCGCCCAGAGTATTCACAAAGGTTCTGGCTCCAGTGATAGCTTACTTCAGGCTAAAAGGAATCCAAATCTATCCTTACTTGGACGACTGCCTGATTCTGGCTCAAGAAAAAGAAGAGCTTCTACAGCATCTGGACTATGTCATAGCAGTGCTAAGATGCCTAGGGTATTCTGTGAACGAAATAAAGTCCAGTCTAGTACCCTCTCAAGACATGTGCTTTCTGGGTGTGAGACTGAATACAGCAGCCCAGATGGCCTTTTTAACCCCGGACAAACAAAAGAATCTTTCCAGTTACTTCCATCATCTATCTCTTCAGTCCGGGCTGACTGCAAGGACAGTCCTTCAAGCCTTAGGGTTCATGGCATCTTGTATTCTGGTGCTTCCCAATGCCAAACTGCATATGAGGAAGCTACAATGGTATCTCAAAAATCTGTGGACACAGCACTGCCAGGATTTGGACACTGTCATTCAAATAATACCTTGCATTCAAAAGGAATTTTTGTGGTGGGCTCAGGAATGTCACCTAAACAAGGGACTCTGTGACCCGGCCAGAGGCAAGTCAGATTCTAACGACAGATGCCTCAGATATTGCTTGGGAGCTCATCTAAATGGAAAGTGGATACAAGACAAGTGGCCTGCCAGACTACAGCATCTACATATCAACATGAAAGAGATGTTAGCAGTTCAGTTTGCATTAATTGCTTTCAAGGAGTTACTTCTTCCAGGGCAGGTGTTGATTCTAACAGACAACACAACTGTCATGTGGTACATCAACAAACAAGGGGGAACACATTCTTACCCATTGTGCAGACAAGCAATGATTTTATGGGAGACTGCGCTCAGTCTGCAACTAACTCTTCAGGCAAGGTTTCTGCCGGAGCACAGAACTCCTTAGCAGATGTATTAAGCAGACAAATCATGGATCCCCACGAGTGGAAACTGGATCTTCATGTATTTCAAAAATTGACAGTGTCATGGGGAACTCCAGACATAGATCTGTTCGCTTCTCCACTAAACCACCAGCTGCCAAAGTTTTGCACGAAGGGATTTCATCACACAGCTTGGAAAGTGGATGCTCTTTCTTTCAGTTGGAAAAATCTTCATGTGTATGCCTTCCCACCTCTGCCTCTTCTTCCAAAGGTGCTTCTAAAGGTCAGACAAGACAAGCCAAGGATGATTTTAATAGCTCCAGATTGGCCTCGGCAGCACTGGTACCCATTACTGAGGAGTCTGGTAAGGAAGCCTCCATGGCCTTTACCCTTGATTCCACACCTGTTGTCTCAGAGGGACGGTCATCTGCTCAATGTCAAGCTTCACTCTCTACATCTAACAGCCTGGCATATTCTGTTTTGAAAGACAGCAGGTCTCAGCTTCCTCAACAAGTTTTAAATGTGATTATGGAAGCCAGAAGACCTAGTACAAGGAAAGTGTATGCAGAAAAATGGAAGAGATTTTTGTTTTGGAGTGCAGCAAACAATTTGGAGATTACTGAGCCAAATTTGAGTGTGGCTCTTCAATATCTTACTGAGTTACTGGACAAAGGTTTGTCTTTCTCTTCCATTAAGATTCATGCTGCAGCAATTTCAGCTCACTATGATTGTGACCCACCATTGTTTTCGCATCCTTTGTTCAAGCAATTTCTTAGAGGGGCAAAGAATATAAGACCCCCACGTAGAGCTCCTACTCCTGCTTGGGATCTCAATTTTGTGTTGGAGAAACTTACTCTACAACCTTTTGAGCCTCGGCTACTGCTGAATTGAAATACGTGCCAGGGAAGACTGCTGTTTTGTTGGGCATTACTGCTGGGAGAAGGGTGTGTGAGTTGCAGGCGCTTATGGCAGTGGAGCCTTTTTTGATTTTTCATAAGGATAGGGTATCTTTACGTACTAATCCTTCCTTTATGCCTAAGGTGGTTTCTAGTGTGGCTTTAAACCAAACTATTCATTTGCCTACCTTTTATGCAGATCCCCAAAATAAAGGGGAAAAGATTTTGCACACTTTAGATGTACACAGGCTATTGCGTTATTATTTGAGCAGGACTAAGGATTTTAGGCAGTCTCAGCAGTTGTTTGTTTCTTTTGCTTTGAGTTCAAAGGGCAAGCCTGTGTCAAAACAAACTATTTCTAGGTGGATTGGGTGTTGCATTACTTTTGTTATTCCCATCATGGCAAGGAGATTCCAGCTGGGATTAGGCCTCATTCCACTAGGGCTACTGCCACTTCCACAGCATTTCTAAGGGGGGTGGCAACTAAGGATATTTTGGAGGCAGCTACTTGGAGTTCAGTGCATACTTTCTCTAAGCATTATAACCTTCCTCTCTACTCTAAGTCTAGGGCTGGTTTTGCCACAGCTATTTTGCAAGGCATGTTGTCAGTTCCTGCTTCCTTATGATTTGCCAGCCTCCCTTTCCTCTGCTTTGGGATTCTACCCAATAGTTAGGACTGCAGCAATGTGGAATGAAGAACATAGTACAGTTTTGTACCTACCATAAATGTAGATGTTCGAGGATCCACATTGCTGCAGTCCAATTTACCCTCCCTCCTTCCCCTCTGTGTTTAGGGGTGGTTGTGTAGGTGAGGTTATATTCTGCTGATTGTGTATATATTGTATATATATTTTTTGGTGCAGGTATTTTGGAAGTTTTTGGTTTTTGGCCTTATCTTTTCAGGGTCTTCTGACATCTGGGGCAAGAAAAGACTGAGGATATGACGTCGGTCATGCGCATTAGTACCCTGACGTACTGACGTCAGTCTAATGCGCCCTGACCGACGTCAGCCATATACTTTGGTATTCGGGCCGACTGGACAGCGGACTACCCAATAGTTAGGACTGCAGCAATGTGGATCCTCGAACATCTACATTTATGGTAGGTACAAAACTGTACTTTATGTAAGAGGAAGCATTTAGACTCCCCATAGTAGTGTATTACTTCTGATACATACCTCAATGAAGCTGAATGGTCCCCATGGTCGCCTCCTGATGATGTCTCCTTTGGAGACATCTTAGAAATACTTAAACAGAGAGGCAGCTGGAAGTCCACCAACCCTTCAGCAGAGAAGTTCGTGTACCTGAAGGCCTTTGGATCTCACTCTTCCTCTACTTGGGTGTCTCCACCTTTCGACGAACTTCTGGATTTAGTTTCTCGAAATGTGTGGGAGTCTCCCGATTCAGTGGAACCTGTTCCTCAGAGGCCAAATAAGTTAGTCACGTCCCCCTCAGGCAAAAACTTTTTAACTTAAGGGAGCCCCAGTAGATGCTGTGGTGGTGGTGGCAGCAGCCACCAAAAAGGAACTCTCAAAGACCATTTCTTCTGTTCATCCACTGAACAAGGAGTCTTTTACAATGGACAGATATGGAAAGTGCATTTTTTCTTCAGCGACTTTTGCCCTCAGCTCGCTGAATTGCCTGACCCACTGTACTAGATTGCAGAGAGATCTCCTGAAGGAGTTAGAGGATACTCTCCAAGGTTCAGTAGCTGAAGGGGTGTCAGAGAAAGTTTCCTCTCAGCTCTCTATCTTAAATTCAGTTGTCAACTCTTCCATGAGACTGATTTCTTATGCAGCGTATGAAGCGAGTAGAGCACCGGGTTCAAGAATTTCCCTAAGGAGGCATTCTTGGATAGGCTTATGTGACTTCACGGAACACTTTAAATCTTCTTTTGTGAACGCCCCATTTGATGGGTCGTCTCTGTTCAGGCCCAAAGTCAAGGACATACTAACCACGTGTCAACAAGAAGGAAAGACTCACTCTGCCATAGGAGTCTGTTTTTCCCTACCTACCAGACCATATCCCAAAGGTCAGCAAGTAAGTGGAAAAATGTGGTTTCAAAAATCCCAGAGAGCTTTCCAGGGCACATGTGGTGAATCTTCCCCCAGCGGCAGAGAGGGAAGTAGTAATGGAAGAGTCCAATCGCGCGGCAGAGGAGGTCTGCAGAATCAGGGCGACAGAGAATTTTTCTTTGGTAAGCCCTTTCAGTGCTCCTCAAGGGAAGTCCGCCTGTCCATCTCTGGAGGCAGTCGAGGGTCGCTTATCTTTGTACCCAGTAGCCTATCTACGAATGACAAACGACAAGTGGGTACAAAGCATCATATCCAGAGGTTACTCTGTACTGTTTTCCTTCCCCGTCCCAAACATAAAAAAGATCCCAGACATTCCACCCAGTCAAAGGGAACAGGCAATGCTAGAAATTCAAAAGTTGCTAAACAAGAGTCATCCAAACAGTCCCCACAGACCAAATAGGATCTGGAACTTACTCAAGATTCTTTTTAGTTCCAAAGGAAACAGGGGACTGGACACCAATTCTGGATCTCAGCAATCTAAATAAATCTGTAAGAAAGTCCAATGTTCCAGATGGTGACACGCACCTTCAGGATGCATACTATCACATAAGAATGGACAGATGATCCAGGAGACACTTGCACTTTTGGCCTGGAGCCAGTCAGTACCAGTTTCAAGCTCTGCCCTGTGGCCTCACTACAGCCCCCAGAGTGTTCAAATGTTATGGCAGTAGTCGCGGCTCATTTGAGGTGCCTAGGATTCCGGGTGTTTCCATATTTAGATGTCTGGTTGCTAACCTCCACCACTGAGCATCTGCTAATAAAAGCAAGACACCCCACCTTGCAGCTCTGCTCTCACCTAGGAATTACAGTGAACTGCGAGAAATCTGCCTTGCTGCCTTCTCAGCTTGTCATTTTTAGAGCAGAATTGGACACAAGTATGATGGGCAGACTTCCTCCAGAAAGAATGCAAGTTCTATGACGTCAGATTTTAAATCTTCTTACGAAAAAAAAGCACAAGCAAGAACAATCCTAAAAGTTTTGGGGAGCATGGCAGCAGCAATAACCTTGATCCTATTGGCACATCTACACATGAGAATTCTGCAGTGGCTACTGTCCATTCAGTGGTCGATGCAGGAACTGCCTATGTCCCACAAAATATTGATAACACAATCTTGCAAAAAAGACCTTTGTGTTGGTGGCTTTACTCCACTCCTGTGATGCTAAGTCGATCATTTGTATTTCGCCAGCTGTTAGCCACAGTGACCATGGACGCGCCTCAGATGGGGGGGCATTATCTGGGAAAGACAGTCCAAGGCACTTGGCAGGATCACGAGGCCCATTTGCGCATCAGTGTCCTAGAGATGAGAGTGGTGCTTATGGCATTGCAAGCATTCCAGGACTCTCTTCCACTGGGAATTATTGCAATACAGACAGATAACATGTCAGTTGTATGGTACATAAACAAATAGAGGAACCAGATCTTACCTCCTTTCTCAAGGGGCCCTGAGAGTATGGCAGTGGGAGACCTCCTCCCACCGCTTTCTGATAGCAACGCACATCCCGGGGAAATCCATCGTGATAGCAGACAGACTCAGCAGAGCAATTCTGATGTCTCACAAGTGGTCCCTAAAACAGAACGTAGTGGAAAACATTTTCCGCAAATGGGGCCAGCCTTGCTGCGACCTTCTTGCGACATCCATGAATGCCAAATGCAGCAGCTACTTTACCCTCATCCTCCTCTGGGGGAGTCACCAAGGGATGCAGTTGTCCACGATTGGCCCTCAGGTCTCCTCTACACTTTTCCTCCCTTTCCATTAATACCCAAAGTTCTGCAGAAAGCCAATTGCTTGGGAAAGGACTTGATACTCATCGCCCCATATTGGCCTTGTCAAATCTGGTTCTCCTTCTTGTGGCCTCATCTTCAGGGGGAGCCTTGGGTTCTGGACCCAATTCCAGACCTCCTGACTCATGCATTAGGAATGCTGCATCCTTCCCTTTTGACTCTCAAATTGACAGCTTGGCTGCTCCGATTCCAACCATAGCCAGGTTTCCTAACTTCTCTTCATCAGTTAAAAATATCTTAATATCTTCTGATAAGGCTTCAGTGAGAAAGATACGTAGAAGCAAAAGGATTCTCATTATGGACTTCTCATAGTCATATTGACCCTTTTTCTGTCCCAGTAAATTCCATATTAGAATTCCTGGCAAAACTATTCAGTGAAGACGCAGCCGCAGCTACCATTAGAGATCAACTAGCAGCGATATCCAATTTCCATTTAGGTGAATCAGGCCTCAATATTATGTGCCTCAGTCTAGGCAAAGCCTTTCGTAAAGGTACCTTGTTAAGACCAGCTGTCAAAGACCCTCCAGCACCATGGGACTTAATTTTTTTCTTATCTTGTTTAATTTTTCCCCGTTCGAGCTGGCATCATCTTGCGAACTCAAATTTTTGACATGGAAAACTCTTCTGTTGATAGAGCTGTAAACCTTGTCAATAAAGCCCCTCACTACTTGTTGTTCCATAGAGACAGGGTCTCTTTATGAACGAACACTTCCTTTTTGCCAAAAGTGTGTTCAGAATCAAATTTGAACCAGTCCATAGAGCTGCCAGACTTTTATGCAAATTACGAGAATTAAGGCAGAATACATGTTACACCAACTGGATGTGCATAGACAATTACATTTCTACTTGCACAGGATTAAGGACTTCAGAAAATCTGACCAACTGTATATATCTTGTTCAGATTCAAAGAAGGCTACTCCAGTTGCTAAAGTGGCACTTTCAAAATGGCTTTCAGATTGCATAACCTTCGTCTATAAATCTCAAAATAGAGATCTCCCCAAAAGAGTTAAAGCCCACTCTACAAGAGCCATTGCAACCTCTTCCACCTTTCTGGCTAGACTACAAATTAATACTATTTTTCTGCAGCAACATGGGCAAGACCACATACCTTTATCACTCATTACAAAGTCGATTTGGCCTCCAGGAACAGGACCTCTTCTGGTTCCACGATTCTGAAGAATATTCTCCCTTGAGCCACCCAAGAAAGATGGTGCTAGGGACGCTGTCCCATCCTAGTAAGAATGAAGGCAAGATAGGGCAACAACACATAAAGAAGTTATGTACTCACCATAGCGTTCCATGTATGTTGTCCATCTTCACCTTCATTCTTGCATCCCACCCTCCTTCCCCGGGCTTTTTACTCCTGGAAGACCGAGTTGGTGCAATTGGATGTCATTATTCTCTGACCTTCTTTATTGCTCTATAAGTTATTAAACTGCCTTTGTTTTGTATTCTCTTATTATAAACGCAGACAAGATCTGAGGAGCTTTCCTAGTGCATGCTGGGATATGGTTTAGCCACATGCTAGTGGAAGACCTTGAGCTTGTATAACAAGGCCGAGTCGGATCCGAGGATTGGATCTGAACCCATCTTGGTGAGAATGAAGGTGAAGGTGGACAACATGGTGAGTACATAACTTTTTTGTTGTGTGTTAGAAGATTGTTGAGGAGTGGAGTTGTTTTTATGAATGGGGTTTGGATGGGCCTAGTGTTGGGATGTACATCTCCACTTTCTATTAGTTTATTAGGGTGGGTTGTGGAATTTTTCAGGTTATGATGCCACAGTTTTGGTACATTTTTTTGCAGATGTTAGTAATGTATGTTTTTTTTTTTTTGTTTGTTTTTTTAAGAAGTATTATGCCTCTAACGAAGAGGGATGGCCAGATCAGGGAAGTGTATCTGTAAACAAGGAGTAGGAAGGTTTTATGGAGGACTTGGGTTGAGTGTAGGTAGGATATGATTCATAAATAGTTAATAGGTTTAGGATCGCTGAAGTTCCTGTTAGGGGAAGTAGATTTGTATGCATGTGGGGAGGTGTGAAATAGTTGTATAGAAAAGTATAGAGAGAAAAGGGGTGGAAGAAAACTACAAAAAAGAACAATTTGAATGCACCTCTGGGGAGGAGTTGATGAGAGAAGGCTGGGGAAAAGATTGTTGTTTTCTGTTTTGTAATTAATGGGTTATTTATTATGTTTTATTTGGTTGGCTGTATTGGCTGGTATGGGTAGTGAAGAGTCAAGCGATGTGTTTTGGCCAATAAATGTAATGATATGTGAGTGGGTGGGTAGAATAGCATTAATTGGTTGTACCTCATTTTCTTATAACCTTGGCATAGTTAAATATTTCCATTGTGCTTTTTATTGGTTTCCCCAATCGAACTGTTTTATGCACATCTATGTAACATTTCCTAAATATCTGTAATTTCTCTATAAAATCTCTGGTTATTTTTCTTGTCGTATGCTTCCTATGTTTTGTGACAACCCTGTCTACTTTCTGTCGCCCAAGTCCATTGTGTTTAAAGATTTTGTGTTCGAGTTGTCATCAAAAATAGTTGCTTAACAGCAACCATTCTAAACTCATTTATATTATCCAATACTCATTTTTATCCTTTTATCAGTCTGCAGTATTTTCTCTGCTTGTTCTGTGAGACTCTCCTTATTTTGTAATGTTTTAACCTTTGTCAACCTTTCAAAGTGATTCTTTTTATTTTCCCTTTATTTCTTTGTTGTACTTCTGCCATGTTTTAAACTCCATTTTCTGTTTATTCTACTCATTAACTATCCTTTTTTAAGCAATTTGTCTTCCCTAAAAACTCTCAAATCATTACCACTGCCCATGCCTTAAATTCCTCTCGTTTTAGCAGATAAGTGCCAGTATCTTGTTCTTATCTTAGTTTTTATTGTGTGATCTGGTATAGTTATTTGATGTGTGTCAGAGTTTTCAGTTAAAAAAATATGCTTCTGTAAAATATAATTTCTGTGTAGTCTAATCCCATTATTTTACCTTGGGGAATAATATGTAAATACTGCGTGGGTTCCTACTACTGAATTCACATTTTCCATACCAAATAATGTTCATCATTCCCACTGCTGCAGCAGGATTTAGACTATATGGCTTGTTTCCCTGCCTAGGAAACAACCAGCCCAGCCAGCTTCATAAAGCTCTGGCTAGGCCCCCCCCCACCACATACACACACCTTCACTGACTGCCCAGACTCAATGAGGAAAATCAGCAGTCAGAGAAGATTTCTTCATTACAGCTTCTCATGATGGCAAGAAAGTATCTGTCAGGCTTCACAAATTATTGTTCTTGTAGGAAAAATAATTATGTAACTTAATTTTCTGACTAAAAGTGGCATTTTCCCTTTAAGAAACATGGTACCTTTTGTGAATATTGGTAGTTTCCTGTCAGGACCACTATTTATAGCTACTTAAGGTATACTTATAAATAAATATACATTCTCCTTGTGTAAACTTTAAAAATTAGCAAAATTTTTATTTTGTGACGGGGCAATTTTTTGACAGTGTAGTACTTATAATCACGTCATCATAACCTATAATTTTTCTTTTACTATCACTGTTCTTACTTTATAGGTTCACAGGATGATACTAGGCTATTGTCCCGCAGGCCCTTATAAGCCTAGCCAAGAATTTCCCCTGTGTTCCCTCAGTCAGCACCTGTTTCCCCTGTCCAGCAGGGACACAGGTGGGATCCCATGGGTGTATTTTCTGTTTCCCATCCAGACATCCAGGTTCCTCTTAAAGAGGGCTAGAGAGGTACTCTGCTTGACATGGAGAGGGAGTCTGTTCCACAGATGGGGGGAGTCTTTGGGACACAAATCTATCCCGCTGACAGGTTCTGTTAATGTCACAGACCAGGTTTAGGCCTTGCATGCGAATTGCAGGAGTGGATTTTTCTTACAGATATGCAGCAACTCCATCAAGGCTGGGTCTGAAATGGCCTTGTATGCCAGACACTGGTCACCTCTGAGCAGTCTGTATGAGACGGAGTAGAGGGACAGGGCTTTTAACCTATCTGTATAGGATAGGTGTTTGAGATCCTGGATTTTCCTTGTCAGGAGCCTAATGTGGTCTGTCCAACTGCTGCATGTATTTGCAAGGCACATGCCGAAGGGTGCATTGTACTCAATAATGGGTCTGATAAGGGAGGAGTATAGGGATGTTATGACCTCCTTGTTCCTGGATGAAATATCCTTATTTATGAGGTGGACCATGTAGAAAGCCTTCTGTACAGCGGAGACAAGGTGGTGCTCAGAAGTCAGCTTGCTATCAACCTGGGTGCCCAAGTCCCTCATGACTGATTGCATGCTTAGTACGCTGTTATTAATGTCATAATTAGTGGGGATGATATTTTCCCCAAGAAATTGTGTGCTGATTGTGCTTTCACTTTATGAGGGGGCTGGGACAAGAAGTGTGTGTGTGTGTGTGTGTGTGTGTGTGTGTGTGTGTGTGTGTGTGTGTGTGTGTGTGTGTGTGTGTGTGTGTGTGTGTGTGTGTGTGTGTGTGTGTGTGTGTGTGTGCGTGCGTGTGTGTGTGTGTGCGTGTGTGTGTGTGTGTGTGTGTGTGTGTGTGTGTGTGTGTGTGTGTGTGTGTGTAAACACTAGGTGGCAACCTACCTTTCGACTGGCTCATTCCAGCAATGTTAAATGATTTTGGCTTCTTTTCTTCAGTTACAGCGTGAATACTTACACCATTCCTGCTTGTTCTACTCCTGCAGACCCTAGAATAAAAAGGTCACTTAACAAAGAGCCCTTGCTGCTGTTGTGGGCTAAAGCTTAACCTCAGACAGTAGTGGGTGAAGTTGCAGTGGCCATTGGTTGTTCCTCAGACCACTCGTTTAATCTCTCTGTTTTCCTGTGGTGTAGTCCTTTCCACCACCTTGAACCGGGGATCAGCTGCACCCTCTAGCCTTTCCAGTATCTGAAATGGGCATGGGAAAACCGTCCTGTCAGGGATTGGGAGATATTCTGGAAGTTTGTTCACAGGGTATCTTGAGGCAAGAGATTCCTTTAAAGAAAAAAAAAATGAGTTAACGTTTATCTCAAGATGTAATTACATGTAAGAAAGATGGTTTTCATAGCTTGGCAAAGCATACATTACGGACTATAAATCCTAGTATCCAGAAACTATTACAGGTGACCATTCCCTGTAAAGAAACAGGGTCTGAAGATTCTGATTATGATAGAGATGGGGCTTATTCTCCTGGAGATTTACAATCCCAGTTTTCTGACTGTGATGAAAATTCTAATTCCTTTCAACAAGTGGAACTTTTTTCTTTTAATCAGTCAGACCATAGCCAGGATGAAGGAGATATTTTTAATGGGACATATTGAGATTCCACTTGAACTGAGGAATTGTTAAGATTTCTTACTAATGGATATTCCTTATTCTTCACACATTCATCCCTTTCTGCCAATTTCAGGGAATGTTAAATGCGGTCTGTAAACATCCTGATACATGGACATCAGTTCCTATAAAAACAGATGAGATGTATTTAGACCCTCAGAATGAGAAATTTCTCCCACCTAAGATCAGACCCAGTGGCTGTATCTACTGTTTCTCCTGCTGAAACAGATTGATGTTGAACACAAATCCCTTGCCTAGTGTTTAGGAAGGTAAGGTTCTGGACTGTGTTGATAATCTCCTCTTCCACTTCGACTTTCCGAATCTTCACTTATCAGGCCTATATGTTGAAGTTTGTGCATGATCATATGGATAATCCAAGGGAGCTTTCTGAAGATTTTATTTATTTTTATTTTGTTTTATTTTACAGTTTGTCAGGATACTCCATTGGGCCGAAGGAGCCCATTTTCAATGGAGTCCTGGGGAGAAAAGCTCCAACAAGGTTAAACAAGAGATAAAGTAATTATACAAACAAAGATAGTTCTTTTTTTAATCAAACTTTTTGTACTTTGTCCCAGGTACCTAAACATGCTTTGAGGAGTGTGTATGATTGTGCAGATAATGTGTATATTCACTGCTACTGTTAGTGTTGAGATTGTATGCTTGGGCATGTAACCAAAACTTTGTTGATGAGGTAAAGTCTGAAATCTTAGATTCTACTTTAGACAGGGAGGTATTATTTGGCTCATCTGCTACCCAGGTTCTGAAACAGTATGATTACAAAGGGAAATTGAGTGAGGGGCTTTTTAAGATTTTTCATGTCCCACAATACAAATTTTATAGGCCTCCAATTTTCTCAAAGAAACCAAACAAGCAAAGCCAGTCTTTTTCTAGCAAACAAGGTGCAAAAACAGAAGGTTGGAGAGAAGTAACAAGACGAAACAGGCCATTTCAGAAAAAGGGACAGACAGTTCAGAATAACTGCCAGCATTCTTTCCCTCCCTTCCCTTCCCTCCATCAGGCCAGTATCTCAATATATATGTCCCACACACACTGGTCCATTGCATCCCTTTTTGGCAAAAGGCTGCCTCTTGGTGTTAAAATTGGTAATGGAGGGATACAGATGACACTGGATTTAAAAACCTGCTTTCAGGGGGAATTCCTTCCCGCCCTGTGAACCAAACAGAGTGTTTTTCTGAGGTTCTTCAGTTACTAAACACCCAAGGAGTCCCAGAACCAGTGCCTGTAAACGAGAGGGGCAAGGACTTTTATTCCACTGTTTTTGGTGCCAAAGAAAGAGGCATCTTGGAGATCAGTACTAGATCTTTTCTTTCTAAACCTGTATGTGAAAATACCAGAATGCAAAATGTTTACCTTGCAGAACTTATCCCTTCTTCCTCCCATGAGTTTCATGGTAACATTAGACTTAAAAGATGCATACTGTCATATTCCCATAGCCACAGACTACAGGAACTATCTAAAGTTCTCAGTTTGTGAGTCACATTATCAGTTTTCTGCTTTTTAAAAAGCATTATAAACTTGCTTCCTTTTCTAAGTACAAAACTAACTTTGCTAGTACCATTATCCAGGGGCATATTGTTCCACTTCACAGCTTGGATAGGCACTGTTAGTCAACCCATGTAGCCTAAAGGCTACTGCAGCAGTGTGAATGATTAACATAATACATTTGCATAAATTTTGCTTATCCTGCTGATTTCCTTCCTTGAGTTTGGCCAGTCACATGTCATAGGGAAGGGGTGTGGGGGTGTTGGGGGGACAGAGCTTTGTGAAGCTGGCCATTTATTGTTTCGTAGGAAGAGATTTATGGGTAAGTGCAACTTGCACAGCTATATTTTCTTGTATATTTATTCAGAACTCTACCCTCTTTTGTTATATTTCCTTAATAGGTCTCCCTGATACTACCTCACTTTTGCAAATCAGGTTCCAGACCTGATGCATAAATGATATTCTCTGCTGAAAGCATTTTTCCTAAGCGTCACCCAAGTGCCTTAATAGCAGTTTTACATGGAAAAGCACATGCTGTTGTAATTCTTTCCCTGCCAGTAACCCCTTCCTACCACAAATCTACTGTTAGTCTGCCCGCCACACCTTCTATCACTACTGGAGCCGTTGCAGCAATCAATATTATTACTAAGGGGAATTCCTTTGTTCCTCAAATTCTGCAGAATGTTCACCCTGAAATCATGTCTCTGGCAAATTTACATGATCATTTCTATCCATATGCATCTCCTGACAGATTGCTTTTTGCACACTACACTTATTTTTGTAATGTAATTTTTACTTTCCAAATGAAAATGACATTCCGAGCAGACAAAAACAATAACCTTAGAGAAACTGATCAGAGTGGGACTTCATCAGAACAATTGAAAAATAGTAACTTCTTCTTTATAGCAGATGTGGTGTATGCTGGATGTGCCTAATATTTCCTAATATAAAATCACAGTATTGACCCTACCATTCATGCAACTTTCTTCTTACGGAGCTACAATTTGAATATCCCTTTAACAGATTACAGCTAATATAAAGCACCCAACTTAGATTTTATTAAAAAATAATTAAGAAGCTAATTAAAAAGGCATTTAAAAAGTTTGCTATATATAGGTTGTTTGAAAAGCAGTGAAAACAAGGTCATATAGAAAACAAAAACTGACAGCACTATTTTGTACACTTCAAAGCCTCTATATTGAGGATCACGTAATAGATTCCTTAGTATTAAATATGTATCATTTTTAAGTTGCAAAAGTACAAAAAATACAAAAAAAAAATTGAACAACTTAACACTGTAGCCAAACCAATAAACTAAAAAGTAGTAATAACAGATTATGCAAATTACTTGTATTCTTATGTCTAGGTCTATAGAAACTGTTCTCCATCGTTTAACCATTTCCATGATGTTTGACAACACTTCTTTGCAAGTCTCTGTTGGGGATTCCTGAGATCTTGCAGTGTTTTTTCAGCTCTGTTTGCATTTTGGCATACTGCAATGACTTGTATTGCTTTGTATTTTATAGCAGACATTGTTTTCCTTTTATATAGTACTGTGTGGTTACATAAACTTGTGCTAATTTTTTAAGATTTTTTTTCTATTGATTGATTATTCTGGACGGTTTGTAATGGCTTGGAAGTTTTGCATTTAATTCATCAGTAGTGATTACTTTTTAACTTGGCCATTTTAATGACTGCTGCTGATTTGGCGTATTTTTCCTATTTTTTTTTGCCACTGGGCTTGCTGAATATCAAGCCTCCCCCTATCAGTATTGAACCTGTTTATTCTCTCGTACTGACCTTCCAAAGTACAAAGGCAAGAGCTGGCATTCACGTAGTCATGGTGATTATTGGTGCCCTCTTCAGCATCCTGGCAATGAGAGTATTGTAAAGATGATCCTAACCCCATCCCCTTGGAGAGGGATTTATGCAATGTCACCGTGGTGATCATCTTCCCAGTGTGAATGTGTACTGCTTTGTACCTGAAAATGAAGGCTACTTTCAGGTGGTAATTTGGTGAGCTAAATGCACTCCATGGACCTGATCTGCATCTGCTACCTCTCCTTTGAAGTATCAAGATAGGCCATGGCCTGCTTCAACCCCCTCACACTATCTCGAAGATATGCTTTTTTTAAACATCTTTATTAAAGCATCACATTTGAGATGGTAAGATGATGTTACACTTCTTAATGGGGGGGGGGGGTAGTAACCATTTCCATTGTTATCGTCATGCACTGTACATGTGCTTTCTTTATAACATTTTTCATTCACTCAAACATTGCATAAGTTGCCATCCCGTAATACCTCACTCCTAAACATTATTCTGTATGTATTGTTCCCATAAATTCTGTATATTTTCATGACATTTACTCCTTTCCTTTTCTAAATATCCCACCTCCAGATGGTCTTCGTATTGACCACTGCTGCAATAGCCTAAGTTATGTGGGGTTCTATCCTGCATAAGATGTAAACGCTGGCCAGCTTCCAAAGCCTCAGGGCACCTTCCACATGCCCAAACTGTTACTAAGCTCAAACTGAGATGACTACAAAAACTGGTTTTGATGCCAAAAGTTTCAGAGATTTCCTACAGCCGAGTAGAGAGCTCCTGTGTGGGGTTGCAGTGATCAACGGTTGACTAATGCTGTTCTGTTGCTGGACAGATAAGTTCCCCTTCAGGCAAAAAAAAACTTCCAGATTACTTTTGTGGTGTTTGGCTGCTATTTTTATTTTGTTGGGGGGGGGGGGTCACTGTTTCAAAGCTATGGAAAGTATTTATTGACTGTCACATTACTTTTATGTATTTTTGGTAACTTTTATGGTAAAATGTTGTGAACTTTTTTTCTGTGAAGAAATTGTTTGTTGTACTTTTTGGTCCTGAGGAAAGTATTTAATGTGATTTTTACTGTGTTTGTGTATTTGTGAGGGAGTGCCTTTTTCCAGCAGTTGTGGACGGCTTTGGCCAGAGCTGGTTCCCTAGAATACTCATCTTTTTCCTGCATTTTCTCTGGTGTTGTCCATACAGCTACAGTGAACCAGGGGTTAGCCTCTTTCTCTGTAGCTCTTTGGATCCTCTTATTGGGCAAGGGAGAAACACATTTTTAGCCATTAGAAAAGGGGCAGGGAATGTCCACTTGCTTAAACAGAATATTATACCCATCCTTGGGGAGGAGTTGCAGGAAGTACTGGATCTGTTTGCCACATATTTCCTGTCAAAAAGCGACAAACACTTCTGTCAGTTTCCCTGGACAGGAGTAATTTGTTGGGCTTGGCTCAGGGTCTTGTACAAGTTAATGACTCTTCTTGTAAAGTGGTTTCTTGTAAAAGAAAAAGGGATTCCTCTTTCCATTAAGAGGTTCAAAATGTTGATTCTGTAGGATAATATGAAGGGACAGAAGTAGGTTTTCCTCCTCAGATTTCTGATTCAGATTCTGAGGAGATTATGCAACTACTTCCAGAATGTGGTAGTGTTTTTAGGAGAAAACACTGTTGTTTCCCATTCCCTCAGAACATGCTGTGTTACAACTGGAATTCTCAGAACGTTCACCCATCCTCCCAGTGCAGTTAGCATTGGAGGTTGTGTTTTGTAAAAGCCTGTGGTTTCCTTGACAGACAGCTGCTCCTAAGAAAGTAGATAGACTGTACAAAGTTCCTCAGTCTTTCAAAATTTTATACACTAATCCCAGACCTTATGCAGCAGTTATAGCTTTAGTTAATTCCGCTGCTGCAAACATTCTGTTAATTCTAATCCTTCTCCTTCTGACAAGGATGGTTAAGCTATTGATAAGTTTCGTAAAACAGTATGATTCTGCAACTTTGATTTTTAGAATCTTGAGTTGTTAGGCTCATATGCTAGTTTATACTGACTGTGAAAGTATGCGGAAAGTGCTGGCTGCAGTTTCCTCTTGGGAGGAAAAAGCTGCTGTGTGTGGTATACTTTTTTCTGTTTCTCATGTCATTTGTTGTTGTTTGGAGTTTATGACTGTAGATATTGATTCCAGGGTTTTTGCATGTGATACCGCTTTGAGGAAGTTTGCCTGGCTGTGTACTCAGAACCTTCTGGTGATATTAAAAATTAAATTTTGAATACTTCTTAGGATAAATGTTTAGTTTTTCGACCCTCTTGCTGTACTGTTAACAAAAGGTGTGATCCCTTCCAGAAAGTCTGAATTGCCATTTCTGTCTCTGGCAACAGATTTTTTCAGACAAATGGGTTATGGATCCGAGTCAGCAAGCATACAGATAGCAGTGAGAGGAAATTCCTCCTTTTCAGGGGATTTCTCCTCATCCAGCAGACCAAACTGTTTTCTCCTGTCCTGTCCCTACACCACATGCTGTCTCTGGGATAATAGAAGCAGTTCCTCCTCTTTCCCAGTTGGAAACAGATTTTATTCAAGAATGCTTTTAGTGATCAAGAAAAATCTGGGGACCAGTTTTGGATCTTTCATTCTTGAATCAGTTTGTGATGGTGCCCAAGTTCAAAATTCTTTCACTTCACAACCTGTTACCCACTTCTCCATCATTTGAGGTTTTACTAACCTGAGATCTAAAAGATGCATGTCATCACATTCCTGTTGATCCAGATTTTGGGTGTTTAAGGTTCTGTGTGCCTGGATGACCTTATCAGTTCTCTGCCTTACCCTTTTGACTATCCAGTGCTGCAAGAATGTTCACAAATTGTCTAGCTGCTGTCATACTTCACTGCAGGCTACTGGGTATCCACCTTTATTCATATTTAGATGATTTGCTTGCTTTTGCAGTATCTTCTTCAAAGTGTTAGGAATCTTTTACTTGGGTAAGAGATCTCATACACAGGCTGGAATTTCATCAGAAAGTGCAAAAGTTATTTTTGACTCCATCACACCGGATTGGGTTACTAGTGTGTCTGCTAGAGACCTCAGTATAAAAGATTTTCTTCCTCAAGAAAAAATCTAGGTCTATATTCCAATCTATTCTAGGCATTTTCCACTCAGACTTTTGTGACTGCAAAGGAATTCCTCAGGATTTTTTCTTTTTGGGTAAATTTCAGTTACTGGCTATTAAGAGCACTGTCTAGATGCCAACAAAGAAGATATTTAGAGGACCTGTAAGAAAATCAACCACAAAAGGTGAGGAGAAAACACTGGTTTGGAAGAATCCTACAGCTGTTCAGCAAAAAGCAGTTCAGGCTCCAAGCTTTGGTACAATACATGCCTTCCAGTAATCTAAAGAAAAAATAAGTCAGATATGCTCAGAGCTGATTAAAATAAATGAAGCACTGAAGAAGTATATCAACTCAAACAACAAAAGAAAGGCAAAAATTGCCGAAATTAGTTTAAAGCGAAGGAAAGGCTGGCTGAGTATGAGACTTCTCAACAATAGATGTTTCACAAAATGGTAGAATTATAGCACATGGGAAAACCCGAGAACCTGATGTACTTTTCATTCTTCCTCACGAATGGGTCTAGGATCCGATCCTTGGATCCAGCTTGGCCGCATTTACAGGAATTCAGCTCCAAATCTCAAGTTCCTCCCTCTACCCACAATGCTCTATTCCATTCCCAACTCTTCAGATCCGTTTGCTGCAGTCGTGACAAGACAGATCTAAAAGTTTTGAGCTGTGAGAGTAAACTTTTTCAGTACTTATTTTGTTAAAAATTAGTCATTTGTCTTGATATTACAGTTACTGTTCCTAATTCTCCTCATCCCTCCTTTTAACTAGTTTATCGCTGGTGTTAGGGTTTGTCTGTTATATACCTTTTCTGTTTTTCTGCCTTCTTGCTCATGCCTTCTTGGCACCTCTTTCCTCTTTACTTGCATGTATATATATATATATATATATATATATATATATATATATATCTATATCTATATGTACTACTTCTTTCAGTTTTTCCCGGTTAGGGGTCACCACAGCGGATCATCTGTCTGCTCATGATCGGCAGTGGAGTTTTACAGTGTTGAGTTGCCAGCCCGGCGCCCAACCTTCCACAGAAGGCACAAACATACACACACTCACACCTAGGGCCAATTTAGAGTGTCCAATCCACCTACTGCAAATTCTTTGGGATGTGGAAGGAAACCGGAGCACCCGGAGGAAACCCACGCGACCACAGGGAGGACATGCAGACTCCACACAGAAGGCACCATATACATACACACACACACACACATATATATATATATATATATATATATATATAAATTTTGTTTAAAATTTTTGAAAACCGTTCTTTGCTACTCTAACATAGCTTAGTGTGTAATGTCTTTACCCTCTAGTTTTCTTTATTTTTACAGCACAGTCTGATCTAATTGCTGTTTTTGGTAATGTCCAAAAAGGAGAAACCCACTGGTTTTAAGAAGTCCTCTTTTTTTGGGCATAAGATCCCCAATTCTGATGCCCACAAGAAGTACGTCTACTGCCTGGGCCTTAGCATCTCAAGTCCACCAGTGAGATATGTGCCACTGGTGCCACGGGATTGGGAGGGTGGCCTAATGGTTAAGGTGTTTGCCTTACAAACACAAGGTGCAGGGTTTGGGTCTCACAGGTGATAGTTGGCTATGCTTAAAATGGCTCACAAGGGCAGTTAGCTTAGTACTAATCAATGAACCAATGAACAATTTAAACTCAGGGCTCTTTTTGATCAGCACAGCAAACATTCTCAAAGGCTTGCTTCCAGCTACATCTACTTCAGGGGCTCAACCCCCCTGAAAAACTACTCAAGTCTCCATCGCTTCTAAGAAGAGCCCTCCAGAAATCTCTGAGGGCTTGTCGGAGCCTTTTGAGAAACTCAAGAAAACTTTGGATCTGACCACTTTGGATCTGAAGGCCATGGCGCCTATTTCTGATCCACAGACCTTGTCAGATCTGACAGCCGTGACTACTGCTGTCCAACCAGCAGTAAAATGGCAAAACGCCTCATCTCCCCTCCTACCTGTCACCCTGGGGGTCCCCCAAGGATCCATTCTTGGACCTCTTCTTTTCAACATATTCACCAACCAATTCCACAAAGCTACCCAGCACACCACTCTAGTCCAGTATGCCGATGACTCTAATTTGCTCTGCCTCATCACTCCCTCAACTCCTGGAATTGACACGAGTCCTTTACAGCTGTTGAAACCAGATTAGCCAACTCTCAACTAATACTTAATTCCAATTAAATGCAGCTAATGATATTCTATACCACTAGAGCCTTAGACCCCATACCACCATTCACAGTATTCCCAGCCAGCAACACCCCATCACACCTGTCCAGCACACCAAACTTCTAGAGGTCGTCATAGATCACAACATGAAGTTCGATTTGCACATTGCACAGAAAACAAAGAATGTCCATAAAAAACTCGGAACTCTATGCAAAAAATACCTCACCAATGACAGGCCACTATCATAAGAACCCACCTACTATCCACACTCCTCTATGCCTCCCCTATACTCATCATCCTAAACAAAGCAGACTTTAACAAACACCTGCTGCAATAAAATAGCTGGGTTTGCTACTGACTCACCCTTCAGGACACATCACTGCATAGCAATCAAGCAACTATCCTGGCTAGAATTACCAAACCTGCTCACATATAACCAGCTTAAAATAGCCCACTAAATTCTATATTATCTTGAAAGAGTTCCTGCTTTTCAAGGTCTACTTAATATCTACACAAACACCTATTAAGATCCACCAATAAAGCACTGACTGACAGAGGCAAAAGCAATAATAGCTCTGGGGACTCTTTGTTTTCCATTTCTGTTGCAAAAGCATGGAATACCATCCCCGTAGATATTAGGGCCACTGAAAACAAAATTTCAAAAAACTCCTCCGGTCGCATTTACATAGTTCTTGGTTATACAGTAGTTCTGACCCTGGGTAGCTTAATTTAATTAGATCATACCATACTTTAACCTATGAAAGCTAGTAACAACTCCTTTCTGTACTCTTAATGTGTGTTTACTGTACTAGCCACTGATGAGTGTGACCAAATGACTGAACAAAATGGCCTTTCAACTGTATTGTTTCTTGTAACACACTGTGCTCCTTGTAGTATATTTACTCTTTGCTCCTTTCCTGGCCCTGAAACTGTACTTTATTAACTTTTGATTTTGTACTGTACTTTTGTATTTACTGTACTAATCTTTGTGGAGCTTTTTCCCCGGGCCTCCACTGAAAATGGGATCCATGCCCCAGTCAGTCTTTCCCGGTAAAGAAATGTAAAATTAATAACTAAATAAATAAATCTCTAATTTTCCCATATCTTCTTTATCCTGATGCATCCCAGACCATTGGATCATCTGACACCTAGGATCTGTTCGCCGGAGCTTGTACTAAAAACAGTTTCTCTGGTTCTACCATCTGAACTGTTTCAAGCCCCAAATAAACTTTCTAGGCCTGCTTCCTCAGGCTTCATCCATATTCTGTAGGAGCTTGACAGAGGAATATATGGACTGGATTATGCTGAGATTTCTCAGGTGCAGGTGGTTGAGTTCAGCTCCTACACTGACAGATCCATGGATGGGATCCAGCATTGAGCCCAACCTCCCATCCTCAGCTGGTCCATCTGCCTTCCTGTTAGTAGAAAGGGTCTTCCCTTTTCATAGAGAGCCATCCTTTCGGATGCTACTCCCTCGCCTCTCGTCGGGTCTGAGCTGAGCGCCTTTCATTTCTGCTCCTCAAGGTCAGCCAACTCTAGGAAGCCTCCACTCTCATTCCCCAGAGGGATTCCTGCCTTCTTCAGACACCTCCCCTGAACACCCCATGGAACAGGTACCACGGAAGAAAACATGCATATGGAGGCACATAGACTATGCTATGGAGTCTCTCATGGAAGAGAGACTTTGAGGGAGAAGGACCCACCTAATCACCATCTGATGACATCTCCTTTGGTGACATCCTGGAAATCTTCAAACAGAAGGGTGGCTGGTCTTTCCAAGCCTCTCCTCCTGAGGAATCGGTGTTCCTGGAGGCTTTTGGGTTTGGCCCATCTATGTCTTGGTTGACCCCCCCCCCCCCCCCAGCAGATGAACTTATTCCTGCCAGGCTTGGAAGGAACTGGACACTGTTGACCCCATCCCCAAATGCCCGGATAAATTCTTAGTTCCTCCTTCAGACAAACCCCACTGGAGTAAGGGTGTCTCTGTTGATGCCATAGTTGTAGGTGCAGCCAATTCTCTATCCATTCAATTACTTGGTTCATTTTACTCGCTTACAGAGACATTTGATCAAGGAGCTTTCAAACTCTGTCACTGAGTCCATGTCCATGTTTCTCCCCAATTGGCTACTCTGCATCTGTTGCCAGTTCATCAGTGAGGCTGATCTCCCACATAGTAGAGGGTGCCTCACAAGCAGCTGGTTCAGGCATAGCCATTAGGAGACATACCTGGATGAGGTTATGCTACTTTGCAGAACCCTTCAAGGCGTCTTTTGTTAATGCCTCCTTTGTTGGCTCTTCCTTGTTCGGGCTATTAGTGAAGAATATGCTTACCCGCAGCAAGTAGGAAGGAAAGACCCTATCTGCTGTTGAAATCAAGTTTTCTACCTCTCAACATTCTTTTTCTAGGAGTCAGCGAAGTGGTAAGAAAATGTGGTTCCAAAAATCTCAGGGACCTTTCCAGGACTCGTGCAGGAATACTTTCTCCAGAGGCAGAGGAGGAGGTTTCAATGGCAGACGTCTCCCAGAGGCAGAGATTGAGTCCACAAAACCAGGACTCCAGAGACTCCTCCTCTGATAGGCCCTATCAGCACTTCTGAAGCGCTGTCCACATGTCCACCTCTGGAGGAAGTTGGGAGTCAGTGTTCCCTGCACCTGGACAACTTTTGCAAAAAATGCATGGGTGCCAAGTATGATATCCAGAGGTTACTACACACCCTTTTCCCTTCCACTACCTGTCCCAAGGAAGAAACTCCCTGACATTCCACCCAGTCAAAGGGAGTACACAGCTTAAGAGATTCAAACGTTGCTACAAAGAAGTCCCCCCAGGAGGTCCAACCGAATAAGTAGGATTCAGAACTTACTCCCAGTTCTTTTTAGTGCCAAAGAAAACAGGGGAACCTGTGACCAATTCTGGATCTAAGCATTCTGAATCGGTATGTAAAGCAGTCAACGGTCCAAGTGATTATGGTGCAGTCCATCTTGCTTCTTCTACGCAAGGATGATTGGATGTACTCTCTAAATCTCCAGGATGCTTACTATCATATGAGAATAGACAGGTGCTCCAGGAGACATCTGCACTTTCGACTAGAAGCCAATGACTAACAGTTCAGGAGCACTGCCCTTTGGGCTCACCGCAGCCCCCAGGGTGTTCACCAAATGCATTGCAGTCATTGCAGCTCACTTGAGACGCAAAGGATTCCAGTTGTTTCCCTGTCTGGACAATTGGCTACTCACCACTCCAACCAGGCATCAACTTCTACAAGCCAGGGATTACTTGCTTCAGATATCCAACTGCTTGGGCATCTCAATAAACCATGCCAAATTGAACTTACTAGTTATTACCATAAACCTTGCCAAATTGCAGCTGATTCCTCCGCAGACTTTGGAATTTATAGGAACTGAGCTGAATACTATGGCTGAAGTGGCATCTTTACCTCTTTGTCGCATTACATTATTGAGAAGTCAGGTGTGGAATATGCTTTCTCTTCCATACCCTCCAGCAAAACTAGTGTTACCAGCCCTTGGGTCATTGTAAGCTGCCATTCTTCTAGTTCCTCTAGCAAGATTCTTTATGCGAATCCTTCAATGTACTTTGGTGGTTCAGTGGTCTATTCTTTACCAGCCTCTATCTTTTCCCATAAAACTCACTCCAATTTCCAAACATCATGTTCACTGGCGGATCCAGTCCTCTTTCTGGGAAAGATTATTCTCTCTCCCTCAATAGCTGCAGTAACCATGGACGCTTCCCAACTGGGGTGGGGACATTTCATGAGAAAGATGTTCCAAGGCATGTATGTTCCCCCTTGGAGACCAAGCTGCATATCGGTGTCTTAGAGATGAGAGTAGTCCTTCTAATGTTGCAAGCCTTTCAGGATGTTCTCCCTGTAGGGACTTTTGCAATCCATATGGACAACATGTCAGTTGTCTGGTATGTCAATAAGCAGGGAAGAACCCTTTCCTGGCTGTTGTGCAGAGGTCGGAATGGGTGATCTCTTCAGACCTCTTTCTTATTGCAACACACATACTGGGGAAAACCAATGGGCTGGCAGACAGATCCAGGAGATCCATTTTTATTCTTCACAAGTGGTCCCTCAGTCAAACAGTAGCTAATGTAATCGTCAGCTGCTGGGGCTAGACTTGTTGTGACCTATTTGCCTGTCCCCTAAACTACAAGTGCAGCAAGTACTTCGCTCTGATCTCCCCTCAGGGGGAGTCATCGAGGAATGCTCTGATTAATGACTGGCCCCTGGGTCTCCTCTGTGCTTATCCCCATCTTCCTCTCATTCCAAAATTCCTATAGAAAGCAAGAAAGAGCTCAGTCATCCTCATTGCCCCCTTCTGACCTCAGCAGGTATGGTTCCCCTTCCTCTGGTCTCACAGTCTTACTTGAAATATTGTACATGGATACTGGAGCCCACTTAGGATCCCTTATCTCACCCATCAGAAATTCAGCATTTCAATCTCCACGCCCTCAAACTGACCAATGGTTTCTCCATTTCCAGTGATAGTAAGACGGTCCAGGCTCGCTTCCCCAGTTTGTGACATTATCTTGGCCTCCCAGCAGGTCTCCGCCATGTAAGTCTACAGAAGCAAATTAAAAAGATTTTCTATAAGGGACCAATGTAATATTTATACACCAACCAAACAGCCTGTAAATTAAAAAAAAATGTTTTCTATAAGGGCTTCCAAGAAGAATATTGAACCCTTTTCAGCATCTACTTCAGCCATTCTTCTTTTTCTCAGTACTCTTTTTAAGGAAGGGGCTAGTTTTTCTACTATTAAACTTCAGTTAGCAGTCATAGCCAACTTCCATGCTTGAAATGAATCACTCTGACATCTTCCAAATTATGTAAAGCTTTCATGAAGGGAGTTTTCTTCCTTAGACCTCCAATAAAAAATCACTCTCTTCCTTGGGATTTGACGGTGATCCCATAGGGATTAACTCAGAAACCTTTTGAATGGATGTATGCGACATGATGTTTCTTTCTTGGAAAACAATTTTTTTGGTAGCTGTCACTTCATCAAAAAGAATTTCTGAACTCAAGGCATTATCGGCTAGGCCTCCTTACATTATTTTCCATAAGGATAGGGTGTCTCTATGAACCCAACCCTTCCTTTTTGCCAGAAGTGGCCACGGAGACTAACATTAACCAGTCTGTACAATTGCCAGTTTTCTTTCAAACTTTACTAACAAGGGCGAATACGTTTACTATCAAAATATTGAAGGCCGAACCACAAATGCTCACATCTCTGAACCGGAACAATGAGACAGTCAAAGCTGACTTCAGAATGTCGATTCGATTGAAAGGCAAGAATTGACTTTTGACAGTTATTGGGCTGCTCACCATCCAAAAAATACACCATTTTAAATGCATACATATTTCTACTGTTTTGCAGGGGGCAAGCCCCCCCAAACCCCCTGCTAATTATATATTTTCACTCCAAGATTGCACTACAGTGAGGAAAAGGGTAATTTTCCCAATCCCCACTATAGTGCAGTCCAGTTCAAAACAACAGCGCTCAAAACTGTAGACACAAGCTACGTGTCGACATTTTTGAATTTATAGGTTTTGCATTCGCACTTTTGCCTTTTTGCACTCGCACTTTTGCCTTTTTGCACCTTGATGTTCTCAGTTCGACCTTCTGACAGACAGTAAGGTGCATTTAATTATTTTGATAGTAAACCGAGCGAATATATGCTGCAACATACTGATGTCCACAAGCAATTACGTTTTTATCTTCTCAGAACGAAACAGTACAGGAAGTCTGATCAACTGTTTATATCTTTGCCAAAGTTACTCTGTACAAATGGATTACTTATTGTATCTCACTAATTTATTCTCAAAAAGGTTTGGAGATGCCTTGTCCTCCTAGAGCTCATTCCACTAAATTTATATCTACTTCATCTGCATTTTCTTCAAGAACTTCCATTGACATCATCTGCACTGCAGCCACTTGGTCAGAGACTCATACCTTTGTGACACATTGCAAATTAGACATTTTCTTCAAAAGCAGAGCTTCCTTTGGTTTGACAGTCCTCTGTTATGTCCTTCCTTGAGGGCCTCCCAAGACTTGCATAGCTGGGGACTCTGACCCATTTGTGAGGAAGAATAAAAAGGACAACATCAGATTTAGAATTTATATACTTATCATAACTTGGCATCTGTGTTGTCCATTTTCATTTTTCCTCATCTTCTCTCCCAACCATCCCCTGGCCTTGTCACTCTTAGAAGGATTTTTGTATGTTTATTTGAACCTTCATGTTCTTGGTTTGTGCCTCATTTATCTCTTGCTTCTGTCTGTCTCTATAACACAGTGGGCAGTAAGGCAGCAAACTCTATCTTAAGAGTTGGGGATGGAGTAGAGCATTTTGGGTAGAGAGAGGAGCTGGAGATTTGGATCCAGAGTCTTGTAAATGCAGCCAAGTAAGATCCGAGGATCGGATCATAGACGTATTCATGAAGAAGAATGAAAATGGACAACACAGATGCCAAGTTATGGTAATCTGATTTTCTGCTGTACAAGAGAAACTGGAGGGAACATACTGTAATAATTTTATGAAAGCACAAATAAACAACTGAATTAGTATTCCAGATCAGGAGTTGTTAATTGAAAGGGCGCATTCTGTGTATGTTCAAAACCTGGCCATGAGAACGCAGCCAAGACCTGGCTCCTACCAGTAAAGAGTTGAGTGTGACGAAACTGCAGCAGAAGGACAGTGTACTGAAAGTTGGAGACAGTAGAGAGTTTGGGGAAAATGATTACTCACTGTACACCAGGTAGAAGAAGAGTAAATTTATTCTAGTAATGAGGGAATGTCAAAAAACAGGTATGAGATTCAAGCTGCTGTATCCAGCTATCTCCAGAATATCTTTCTGGATGGTCAGAGTTATTTTATGATGCAAAACATGCTAAGGAGGAAATACAAAAGTTTGTCGAGCAAAATGTGAACTATCAAACAGAATGGGATTTGGCTGTTTATTCTTCCAGTAATAAAGCTCATAGAGAGACTATGCCAGTGAAACCCTTTCCATTGTCCCAAAGGATAATGCTTGATAGAGAGAGAAAAAAAAGCATACAATTTGACTTGAAGAACCAGGAGTATATTTAAAATAAACCATGGACTGGAGTTGGGAGATGGAGATCAAAAGGAAAAAAAACAACAATTCAGAAATTAAGGAATATATGTGGGATTACAAAGCATCAGCCACATTTGTAAAATATGTTGGAACAAGAAAACCTGGAAATACTGGACTTTTTTGATTTTATTATACTTGTATGGGACTCCAGTGCATATGCCCTACTTCATGTCATTAATGTTTGCAAGAATATTAAGGTGAGGGGAAGAGGAAGAAAGGGGGTAACTGTAAGTAAACATTTTTGTTCATAACAGTATTTTTATAAAACGATGCATACTACATGTTATACAATAAAACATTTTTAGTTATTTTTGTGTGTAATAGGGATATTAAAATAAGCAGGTGCCCTTTTTTCCTTCTTGTTCAGTTCTAAGAAATGTTGACATGGCAGTATAAAAAGAGAAGTAAACTTGGACAGAAAGAACAATATACAAGTAAAATTATTATGAATTTTTTTCTTACTTTTGCATAGATGAATGTCTGGATCAAGGCCCTTGGCTTGATCTAACAAGTTTCAAGTGGAATCAAGTAAGTAAAAGAACATCGATTGTAAATAAATATTTTCCTTTAGCAAATACATGTTCACAGTGCCACATGAGAATCTTGTAGCTGAAGGTAACTGTGTATCAGGTTCTCATGTTTCTTTGGAGACAAGTTGATAAGGTCAATAAAAAGAAAAACTATTTTCCTTTTGGTGGCTAAAAGATATTTTTTTCTGAAAACATTCAGGTTGGTTTCTACATCTGGGAGAGGAATAAAGATAAAAGAAAACAGCTTCAGCACTTGGTGTAAATAAAAGCACAGGATATACCATGCGGTTTAGCTTGGATGACCTTCATTATAGTTAAGTTAAAGTCTGTGAGTGTAGCTGTCAATCTGTGACAGTTGTTCCTGTTAGGAGATTTCAACTTCATTATTTGAAGATGTACATAGTTTTGTGTGTTTGTATTAAGTTAATAGGTTATAGTGGTGTTCTGAGGATGCGTTTGTTTTGAGGGTTTTCATTAAAACAAAACATTCTTGTAAGATGTAACATAGGTTCAAATGGATGTGACAGGAGGCAGCTGTATAGATCATCAACCTGCCAGGCATTGGTGTGTGCATGTGGCACAGGAGCTGAGATTGGACATTTTGAAAGGAAGTTGTTATACATGACAGGTGGGAATGGTGCCTTCTTGTCATGATGGCAATACTATCCATGTTATTTTTTGGACTGCCAACTCTCAAACCTGTAGTGCCAGGCTGCATAGTAGGAAGGATTTGGGTCACCCCTGCTTGTTCACATACCAGAGGGCCATCATATTGTCTCTGGACAGTTTGTTTTAAAGGTCCTGGGAGGAAGAGAGGATGAAAGGTTTGAATGGCTAGCCGCAGAGTGCCCTCATCTCCCTTACACTGATGTGTTCCTTTTGTTGAGAGGGGGACCATACCCCCTGTGCTTTTAAGTTTCCGAAAGCTGGCTCCCAGCCCACATTCAAAGCTTCTGTGATCAGTTCATGGACTAGTGGCAGAGGATGCAAGGGTAGTCCTGGGTTGAGTGACACTTATTGGATCCACCACTGTAGTTCCCTCTTCAGACAGGGTATGAGAGCAATTGGAAAGTCCATAAGATGCAAATGCTGCATCCAAACTGACTTTAACAACCACTGGAGTTTTCTCATGTGAAGTTTGGCCAAAAGTAGCATTGGAATAGTGGGATGCCATGAATCCTCAAACTCTGCAGAACTCTTTGGCTGAAATGTGAAGAGGCAGAAGGTTTTTGAATAATGAAGTGAGCATCTTCACCTTCTGAGGGTGAAGAGAGACCCTCATGAGGTCTGCCTGTGTCCTGTTCTCCAGGAAGATGTGATCCTGAGGTGAGGGGTGTATTTTTGTGGTTTATGGTGAATCCCAGACATTGTAGAAGGAAAATGGCAAAGAGGATGTTTTGCTCTAAGATCTCTGGGGAGGTTGCCAGAAAGAGAGATCATTCAGGTAAGTGAAAACGTGGATGCCCTGAAACCTGCAGTAGGCAATCACAGGGGTTAGACACTTTGTAAATACCTTTGGTACAGTAGAAAGTCCAAAGGACAAGGCAGAAAACTGAAAATGCCAGGAAGCCACAAAGAAATATAAGAGCTTCTTACACTTGGGGTGGATGAGAATGCATAGGTATGCATCTTTGATATTCAAGGAAGCCAGGTAGGCTTGCAGCAGAGTAAGGGAGAACAGGGTTTGAAGACTTAACATACAGGAGGTGGTTGCCTTCAGGAAGCTGTTGAGATGAGACAGATCCAAAATCGGTCTCCAAGGATCATCCTTTATGGGGACTAGGAACATTCTTGAGTATAAACCTCTTCCTTCTTGGTCTTGAGGAACTTCCCGAATGGTCCTTTATCTCCATAGGTGTAACAGTGCCTCTGGAAAGTAGGGTAGTTGTTCCTTTGGTGGTTAAGGGATGCCCCGGAAGGAAGGCAGGAAATCCCATACAAGAAAGTATCCTTTTTGAATGATAGAAGAAACCCAGGAGCCTTCAGTTATTCTTTCCCAGACTTGCAGAGACAGAGAGAGGCACTGGGAAACCGGAATGTGGGTGAGATGGCTTGGGCAGTCAGAGGGAACCAGGCTTGTCAGGAAAGGGCTGCTTCTGAGTCGGAGTTGCAGGAACATGCCTGGGTTGGTGAGGTCTCCTACCTTCCTTTTTGTGTTTTAGGTGGAGGAGGGAGTGCCTACGTACAAAGGCAGTTTTTGCAGGGTAATTTTGTTGAAATTTAGGCACTGGGGAAACAAAGATGCGTTTCAGTTGCTGCAATTCCTTTCCCTGCAGAGATTTAAATAAGTTAGCAGTTGCAGTGCCAAACAATGCAGAGTTGTCCAAAGGGCATCCGTAAGTTTAGATTTAATGTCCTCTGGTGATAGCTTGGAGTCTTAACCAGGAGAATCTTCTTAAGACAGCCAGAGGTGGCTTCCCTGGCAGAAGCCTTTGCAGCATAATAGCTGCATTTGATGGAGTGGTAGGCTACTTGTGAGGAGGCTCCAAGCAAGAATGCAGCCAAGGTTTTATTCTCTGAGTCAGGCAAGTCAGCAATGACCTGAGGGAGTTGAGACAGAAGCTCTAGGGCAAACTTGGTCATGCATGTTTGGTGTTTAATGGCTGTAAATGTCAATGTGGCAGAAGTGTAGATTTTATTGCCTAGCCTTTTCAGGATCCTGCTGTTATCTGAAAGAAGGAGAAGGGTTGAAGGCAGTAACCTGGATGTCTTGCCTGATGTTACATGAAATAACCAATGGGTCTGCTTAGAGACATTTAAATAATAACTTACAGTTCTTGGGGACCTTGTAAAATCAGTCTGGTTTCTTAGAGGCTGGAGGCTGGGAATCCGGGGCCTGGGATGCAGAAACAAAGGCATCTAGAAAGGCAGGTAATACAGGAGAAGTAACTGAAGGGCTGGTGATTCCACCTTCAGAAGTTCATAGCATCTCTTCTGAACTTCAGATACCTGAGTGCTTTCCCATTTGAATGATCTGTCATTTTGACTAGGGTCTCTCCAAAAGATAGTTCTTCTTGGGTGAGTCTGTTAGATTTGAGTCCTCCTCTGGGGGGTGTAGTCTAGAGGGGAGAGGATCTGTGAGGAATAGGCCAGAGATTCCTCTTCTGAGGAAGCCTCTTCATCTGAAGAAACCTCTTCTCTAAACCTTTTTATGTGGAGAAGCTGTGCAGGGTGTGGTAGGGACTGAAATAACAGAAGGGGGGCTTAAAGACACTGAAAAGGCAAAAAGGCCTTTGGTGAATTGTTCAGAATCACAGAAGCTTTAGGCCTCGGCTTTCTAGCTAGCTTCCACTTCATGACGATTTGACCTCGGACCCAGAGGATCCCTCCATTGTGCTCCTAGTTAGTAACTATCTCAATTCAAGTAGTCTCTCATCTTAGCTAGGGTAAATGGCTAAGGAGAAAAGTCTACTTTTTAGGGTCTTGGGCACAAAGGCCTGGCACATGGGACAAGATTTGTGGTCATGGTTAGGCTCTAGGCAGAACAAACACTGGAGATGGCTATCTGTATGTGGGATTTTTCTTCCAAACTGGCATTTGCCTTTTTTGGATGACAGGAACTCTACCACAAAACAGTAGCAAAAGAAAAAAGATTTCCCCAGTGGGGCACTTATCTGAGAAAATCACTGGAACACTGCTTATGGCTCGGTGAGCAGACCGATGTTCGAAGGTGGTGTTTGGACTGGCAGCAGTTCTGACGTCAGTTTGTGTGTATGTATGTCACTTTTATTGGCAATGTATGAGAGTAGCCTACATACAAAGTACCATGCAGCCTACCATAGTGAAAGACGTTTTTATACTGGCAGATGTTGGGTCACCTACGGCAGATAACTTCCTCATGTTTAGAATAATGCAACAGAGCAGAGGAGGACATCTGTCATTATGGCAAAATTTTACACAGCTATTCTATATGCAGTAAGGAAGGAATAGTGAACTATATTAAAAAATGTAGTGTGTAGGTGGCTATGCTGCGGGAGACACATTGATGGGGGATGGACATGTTAATTTGATGGAGAGGGCATTTCAGGATTGTTGTTCATCGGAGTGTATGGGACTGCGGGAGGGTGGAGTGCTTATGTCAGCTGCTGGAGGGGCCCCAGTGGGTGATGGAAGAGGAGGAAAGAGATGGTAATGGAGGTTTTGTTGTGGGAGGGGTGATGTCAGGGGAGGAGGCTTGCACTGTCGTATATTTGTATTATAAAGTTTTGAGGGAGATCAGGTGTCAGTAGGGAGTGTTACTTCTGGATGGGGATTGGAATTTGATGTTTGGCGCTGAGGGTTGTCTGGGGGTCCGGGGGGGGGTGGGAATGCAATGGGGAGATGGTGGATTTTTGAAGAAATGTATGAAGGTGTTTGGTATGGAAGATGTGAAGTCAGCGGTAGGAGCTCAGGGAGAATTTGCATGTTGTTCCCCGGGGTGCAAGTGCTGGGCATGGCCTGACAGAGGTATTTCACAGGAACAAGTGCATTTGATTGAAAGTGTAGCTACATATTCAGTAAGTATTTCAGATCATACAACAGTAATTGAAATGAAATTGCAGAGAAATGAAATAAGACACTGGCTGCTCTTCAACTATCTATTGGGCAGAAATAGGTTTTGGGAGTGGGTGGTGGAGATTGTTCGGGAGTTTTTGGGGAGGATGGAGATTTTTTTGTAAATTGTGGCTAAGGAATGGGATGAAATGCAGGTGACGTTTAAAAAATAGGGTGAAAATAAAAATTAGATGTGGTTGGGAAGTAGTAGGAATTATTTAGAGGGACTGACCAGATTTAAAATATTTCAGAATAGGGGGAGTCTTGTCAGAGCAAGAGGATGTGCAGCTGCAGAGTGCTATGGAGAAAATTGGGAGGGGGGGATTACCTTGATAATTTATATGAGTGTAGAAAGATTGCTTTTAAGCAGCTGTTTTTTGAATAACTCCAGGGCACAAAGGATTGGAGGAGGCTGTTGCCAAGTATGGAGATCCTTTGTCAAGGAAGACATCTGGAGGTCCTACGGAGGTATTGGAAGTATTTCAGAAATTTTATGAAAATCTTTGTGAGCGTGGAAATGTAGAGATCAAGAAAAAGTACAAATGGAAATGTTTATAGAAGAATTAAATATACTAGGGTTGGAGCTGGGTGAGGCTCAGTTGCTGGTGGTTGTGATAGGAGGAGATGAGGTAAAAATGGTTATGTAGAACCAATCAACATGAAAGTCCCCAGAAATAGATGGTATTCCGGTGGACATTTGGAAGCTTGGATGGGAAAAAAACTGATAAAGATATGGAAGGTTTTGTTGAACAGTATTTTAAAAGGAGGAGAAGCACCAACATCCTAGAAAAAAAGCTCTCGTGGCTCAAATACCTAAAGATGGTAAAGACCCATCAGATACAGCTTTTCCAGCCCATTTCAATACTAAACCATGATTATAAAATGTTTGTCTATCCTGGCTAAAATAATGGTAAAAGTAATGCCAAAATTGATAGATACAGATCATTGTGGTTTTGTGGAGAGGAAGCAAACATTTGGCAACATTAATAGAATAGTGATAATCCAGGGGGAAGCAGAATGTAAGAAGATACAACTGTTGGTGGTGGGTCTTGATGCAGAGAAAGCATTCAACAGAGTAAGTTGGGATTTTATGAGTAGGACAATAAGAAGCATTTATATTCCCTAACAAAATAATAAGGTTAATTAAAGTGATATATATGAGGAATCTGAGGTGAAAGTTAAAATGGGGAGGTGTTCCTCTCCGAGATGTTCTCTGTGAACAGAGGAACCAGGCAGGTGTGTCCTCTTTCCCCTTTGTTGTTTATATTATGTTTAGAACCATTTGGCAAAGAATCTAAGGGACTCATGAATTCACATACATTATTGGTATTGTAATCAAGAAAAGTTGGCTTTATTTGCAGATGGTATTTTGTACCTGATGAAACCAGAAAAGGACATTTCAGTGGTGTGGCTCATTCTGAGACCGCTTCAGATCTTTTCAGGATGCAAAATTAATGAAGATAAAATAAAGGCAATAGCTGTAAACTGTGTACCCACACACAAATTGGTTCAGCAATGCACATATTTATGAGGACATTCTAAAATAAAGTACTTTGGAGTATGGTTTAAAAAACATTTGTTATGGCAGCTAAGGGTGTGTGGGAAGAGTCTAAAAAATAATAGAAAAGCTGAGAAAATGGACACTGTGTTTTATGGATATGGATAGCAAGATACAAGCAGTGAAAATGTTTTTAGTCCCTTTACTTTTATATACAGGTCAGACATGTTTTTATCAAACAGAGAGAAGTTGTGGATACCAGTTAATAGAGTTGAAAGAATTTATCCTCGAGGGGAGGACGGCAAGAGTCAAGTAGGATAAGTCGATCCTTCAGTAGAACAAGGTGGTTTGGGGTTACCTGATTTGAAGGAGTATTTCAGAGCTACACAGTTAAGACCTCTTATACATAGCACAAGCAAAAAGCTGTAATTCAAATTGGAAAGGGGTGTTGAAGCAGGAGGGAAGCCTAAGAAATAAGAAGAGACTAGGATTTTAGATGCAGACCCTTAAGGAGAATAATGGCAACTATACAGACTATTATATTTACAATGTAGAGGAAAGTCAGCATGGGTATGGAGAAAGGAGATTCTGCAGATAGGGATGACTGCAATTAGGGCTTTAGAGAATACACAAGAGGGGGCTGGAATTTACTGGGGAAAACTGAAAAAGGAACCAAGGTACTGGGAGTAAATAGAGGGGGGAAAGGTAATAGAATGGGAAGAGGCGAGGAATTAATTTGGAATGCAGACTAGAGATTCTTTCATAGCAAAGATTGATATTGGAGTATAGGCAAAGAGAAACTAATAGGGGGCTCCTAAGTGAAAGGCCAGCACTGGTAGAGTTTTTAGTAGAATCTAGAACTGAAGCTGCAGTTATAAAAGGGATAATTAGTAGGGGACATAACATATTTCATGATAACTATAGGAAGCAATCAGAGGAGGTTAGAAAGGATTCGTATGAGAGATTGGATAAGCAATTCACAAGTAAACAATGGGAGGACGTATGCATGTCTCCCAAATATGCAACAAAGTGTAGAAGATTTAGGATCTTTGCTTGTAAGTGTTTACATAGGCATATTTTGTACTCCAAACAGACTGCAAATATTTTTTCCTTTGGTAGATTGCAAATGTTGGAAATGTATGGGAAAGAAAGAGGTAATTGGGAACAAATTTTTTTGGAGTGCAATGAGTTGGCAGACTTTACAAATTCCCTACAGACTACTCTGTCAGAAATACTGAAATGGCAAATTAGTGTAACTAAGGAAATTGTTTTTTGAGCTGTTGTATAGAATTGGATTTGCCTAGACATAGTAATTCTTTGCTGAGTTTAATTGTGATGGCCACCAAAAAAGCATTTACTAGAAAATGGAAGTCAGTCTAAACCAACTGTTCTAGAAGGTGATTGTAGCAGCATAAATAAAAGAACTGGAAGTGGGATCTTTAGAAAATGGTAGGAGCAAGTTACATAGAAAAAAACTTGAGTTTTGGGAACAGTACATGCAGAAAAAAGTTTTGGAGGAGAAATGAGGTTTAAAGGAAGGCAGCAATTGAATGAGCTATGCAGTGTTTGTTTGACAGTGACTGTATAGAAAATGATATGTAGTGTATAATGTTTACAACTGAAATAGTATGGTTTGTTTTCATTTATATAAATGCATGGCTATTTCATAAGTAATAATTCAAGAAAGATGTTTCTTTTTTAAAGACATCATTTGCATCCATAGAATCCTGGCTGCAGAACTCCTACGTAACCTCCAAGATACAAAATGACTACTTTTGACCCCAAAAACATTCTCCAAAGCCAAACTCTCAAAATTACTTAATTAAATAAGAACAGGTCTCTAACACCAAACTCTTAGGAGTCGCAATTTATGATAACTTGAAATTGGACCTATGCTTCCAAACTATTACTGAAAAAACACCAAACATTTGTCCTCTTGTATAGAACAAAACCCTTCCTAATAGAGCTAGAAAAGCTGTAAATAAAGCCCATTTCCTACCCACCCTACTGTATGCCTCCCCACTGATTACTGACCTGCAAATGTCCACACACACAAAGCTGGAACAATACTACAATAAAATAGTTCATTCTGCTGCAAAGCACCCCTTTAGAACTCATCATTGTTCTCCCCTTAAATTAAATTGACTGAACTCCCACATCACCTCCACTATAGTCAGCTACTACTAGCTAGTGCTCTAATATATTACCCTGATAAGTATTAAAAGGGGCATACTTCAGGACTATCACCCTACAAAAGCTCTTCGCTATAAAGGCAAACTTCTTCTGTCCGTCACTAAGCCCAGAATGCATTGGGAGCTTCCTTATACTCAAACTCTGTAGCTTCCCTCTGTAATACCCTCCCACATGCACTCAGGCTTCTTGAAAACCAACAGGCATTCAAAATACATCTAAGAAAACACCTCTCATCATCCTGGTTTTGTAGCTGTACATCTCCAAGATAAGTATAACATGTCTGCTTTCGGGTCTATATTAAAACGACGAAAGCTGAAATCCGCGAATGCAATTACATTAACACACAAACATAGATCTACTAAAACAGCGAAATATGGAAATTTCAAAAGTCAGAACGCCAAACGAATTTCCGGAAACAACAGTGCCATACAGGTAAGTTAAACCTAACTAAACAAACCTAATGTAAAACACTTTTCCAAACATTTTTGTAGGGGTGCAAGCCCGCCTGCAAACCCGAACGTAGTAGGGGTGTTTATCAAAACTCTGCGCTTTTGTCCCATAAAACTTTAGAGACATCACCAGAGCTAAAAAAAACAGTCCAATCCAACGAACATAACAAATGAAACCATCCCCTCCCACTGAAATAATTAAATGCATTTCTTCTATAACCAATGCAGTATGTAATATTGTAATCACAAACTTCTACATGTATAAATTCATTGCCATGAAACAAATAATAAATTTAACACATTTACTTAGTCATGATTTAAATAATTAATTTTTTTAATTTATAGCCCTGTCCCCTTAAGAATGTTAAGCAGTGAAATGAAATTGTTTGTACCAGGTTCATTATAGGCATTCAGATGCAGTTGCCAAACCAATTCCTTTTGCACCACCAAATTATCAAAATCCCCCCCCCCCTTTATCATTAATAATCTGGTCAGTCACAAAAAATAAACCTATTAAAATCAGTGCATTTCACTGAGTGGCTGTAAAGAGCATTACTATGTTTAACTTTCTTTGTCATGTAAATGCTCATAAATTCTATCCTTTCATTTCCTGTTGGTTTTCTGTATATAAAATGCAGGGCATTAAAAGCAGGTAGCCAGGTATACCACCCTAGTGGTATTGCAGTTACACCTTCCAGGGCACCCTTACATCCTGTTGTAACATTCCGCACAAACATATAGGGTCCATTGTTGATGTACTTAACAACATTTGCAGAATCCACATTTCCCCACTTTAGCCTTAACTTTGTTATATAGACTGATCTGGCCAATTTCTAAACAATTTTTGATGCTTTTACCCCTGCTAAACATCACTGACTGAAAATTGTATGATAAACTTTTTATCTTGTAGAGGAAAGTCACGTTTAATATTGTTTTAAGTATATTAACTAACATAGGAGCATCTTTGTTGTGTGGAATAATCATTGATGTTAAGTTGTCTATCTCGCCTTCGTTCTTGCTGGTTGGGATCGGAGCCAATCCTCAGCTCCGACTCGGCCATCTTCTGTAGCTCGAGAGCTGTTTACTGGCTCGAGGCTACCCCTTATCCCATGATGCCTAGCGCTAGCTACTCAGATCTCGTTTGCCGCTTCAGCTGCGAGGTGTCATTTTTCTGGCTCAGGCTCGTATAAAGTTTATTTATAGAACTTTTTTTACTAGAAATAGTCTTTTTCCTAGGGATTTTTGTTAGTTTTAGTCTTATACTTGTTGTGTTAGCTAAGTGTGTATTTGTAGCTTCCTTTCCTTTAGAACTCGTTTAATTTAGAGAGTTCTACCCCTCCCCCTCTCCTTATTTCTGTCAGGTTAGCCGTTTAAGTTAGAGGCTTTCCTTCTATCTTCTTTATAGGCTAGCCGTTTGAGTTAGAGGCTTTCCTATTAAAAAAAAAAAAAAAAAAAAAACTTTAGCTTCAGTCTGTAGTGTACTGTGTTTCTCTGTTTAGACTGTATTTTGTTTGGTTAGCTATTGTTGTATTTTTTGATGTTATGTGATCCTAGCTCACCTACATTCTGTACTGATGGGCTCGGAGCCGATCCCTCGGCTCCGACTCGGCACGCTATGTTATAGAGCGAAGCCTCTTATTGGCTGAGCTATTCTCTATCCCAGGATGCACCACCACTAATCCCCCAGATCTCGTTTGCCGCTTACAAGCTAGGACGTGGTCTCAAACTTGGCTGAGCTAAGTACTGTTTTTTTCTAAAGTTTCCTGTCAGGAAATTCCTTATTCTTACCCAAAAGCTGTTTTAACAGCTATTGTTGTACGAGTGTGTTTTGGTACTTTTTTTTGTGGTAAATTGTGTGTTTGTTTAAGGGAAAGGTTTCCCGTTTAAGTTAGAGGGGCCTTCCCCTATTCTTCAGCTAGTTTCTCTTATTTTTTCAAGGAGGTCAAGTACCTGTTTAAGTTAGAGGGTCTTGGCCCTCCTTTTTAGTGTTTTCTGATATTGTATTGTATCGTTTAAAAAAAAAAAAAAAGTTAAATTTTTTGTGTTGTGGTAAAATCTTTGTGCTTCTTTCCACTGTTTTAGTGATTTTTGATAGGCATTATGTCAAAAGAACATAGACCCTCAGGGTTCAAAAAGTGCACGAGGTGCGGTTATAAGATGTCTATAACCGATGACCACTCCTCGTGCGTATATTGTTTAGGCGCCAAGCACCTACAGGAATCCTGTAGCGTGTGTCACGCCTTTTCATCTAGAGTCCTCCAAGAGAGGAAGAATAAATTAATATTGAAAGGGCTCCTTCGAGGAGGCCTTATCTTCCTCATCCACTCCTACCAAGAAGAAGAAAGCGTTGGCTCCAACCAGCCCGTCGGAACCGACTGCTAAGAAACCTAGGCAGGCTTCTCCATCGGCTCCACGGACTTCGGAGCCGAGGGCGGAACGGTCTGCCTCGATGCCTCCAGTCTCGACTCCTCTGGTTTCGGAGCCGAGGACTGGGGTGTCGAGAGGTGGGTCACCTTCATCGGCTCCACTGATTTTGGAGCCGATGAGGGTTGCCGGCTCAGACTCCCTCCTCTGCACCGAGGGAAATTGTTTTGGGATCTCCCTCGGAACCGATATTGGTAGAGTCCATTCGGAGCCGGTCCCCCAGTCCTTTGGAGCCGATGGAGAAGTCGGTTCGGACCCGATCGGTTTCATCTAGATCCTCCAAGATGTCTGATTCGGACATCGACAGGGTGCTCCTAAGACTTTTCCAGTCTCCTGTGTTCCAAAAGTTAGTTTCGGCTCCAGCCCATTCGGCTTTGGAGCCGATGGTCCACCCTGTAGTTATGGTTCCTCCTCCAACAGCCTCAGCACCGTTGGAGCCGGTGCTGGTGGAGCCGATGGAGGTTTTCGGGTCAGCCCCGACCCTTACTCCAACCCCGGCTCTCGAGTCGGAGTTCGGTACGCGGACCTCCTCTGTCGGCCCCGGGGGGACGCTTCGGGACTGATGTTTTCGGTTCCAAGCCTTCCTCTCGGTGCGTCGGCTGCGGGGGTACCGTCTACTGTTGTGGCCACGGGGGTTGGACCTTCCCAGGATTCTGGTGGTCCGGCCTTCAGGGCCATGAGGAGTGCGTTGGCCGAATCTTCTTTGGCTACCTCCACGGTCTCTCCAGCACCTTCCCTTCATACGGAGACTGGGTCTTTGGCAGTCCCCCTGTCCTTAGACAGCAGAGCCCCGGGGCCTGAGGTCACCCCCACTGGGGGTTCCCCCCCTCCTGGAGGTCCCTCTGAAGCTTCTTCGGAGGAACCCCCAAGGAAAAGATCGTGCAAGAGGAAGCACGTTGACTCCCCCGATGAGTCTCTCACGTCAGACACTGATCTTGATGATGCAGAGGGGTCTCCTAAGTCGTCCTCAGATGATGTCTCCTTTGCAGACATCCTGGAAGCCCTCAAACAACGAGGCGGCTGGCATTCCAAACCCCCTTCTGCTGACGAGTCGGTGTTCCTTAAGGCCTTCGGGGCTCAGCCCTCCGCCTCCTGGGTGTCTCCGCCCTTCGAGCTCCTAGATTTGATCTGTCAAGGGCTGGGAACACCCAGACTCTGTGGAACCGGTGCCTGCTCGCCCAAATAAGTTCCTGTCAGCACCCCCAGAGAAGGAGTTTTTGACGAAAGGTGTGGCTGTAGATGCCTTGGTGGTGGCATCTGCTACCCAACAAGATGTAGCAGAGGCTTCGACGTCCGTCCATCCTCCTAATAAGGAGTCTAGGAGCATGGATTGGTACAGTAAGCGCACCCTCAGTTCAGCGGCCTTTACCTTAAGATCCCTGAACTACTTAACGCACTTCACCAGGTTTCAGAGGGATCTGATCAAGGAGCTTTCAGATACCCTCTTGGGTAACCTACCTGAGCAGCTGGCCCAGACGGTTGGCTCTCAGTTGGCTACGCTGTCATCCATATCAAACTCGTCCATGAGGTTCATTTCATATGCAGCCGAGGGGGCGAGTAGAGCGGCGGGTAACAGGTATTGCTCTACGGAGGCAAGCCTGGCTCCGCCTGTGTCATTTTGCAGAAGCCTTCAAGTCTTCCTTTGCTGACGCTCCCTTTGATGGGTCCTCTTTGTTTGGACCCAAGGTAAAGGACACATTGACCCGCTGCGAGCAAGAAGGTAAGACTTTGACTGCCGTAGGGGCACAATTTTCCACTCCCTTTCGGCCTTACCCCAAGGCTAAAAGAGGAGGGAAAATGTGGTTCCGTAAATCTCAGAAGTCTTATCCCTCACAGCAGGACGATCTCCCTTCTAGAGGCAGAGGAGGGGGAAATTCTTCTGGAAGACACCGTCCCAGAGGCGGCAGAGGCCCCCGCAGCACTGGAGATCGCGAGTCCTTTCGTGGCTCTTCAGCCTTTCACAATCCCTGAAGGATTGCCTGACTGTGCAGCTCTGGAGCCAGTCGGGGATCGTTTTTCGAGGCACCTAAAAGCCTGGGAAGGTATCACTCAGGACCGATGGGTGCTTCGAATTATCGCCAGAGGTTACGCCATTCCCTTTTCTCACTCCCCACCTCCGTCCAAGAAAATCCCGGACCCGCCACCCAGTCAACGGGAAATTGCAGCCTTAGAAGTCTCAAAGCTGCTTCAAAAAGGAGTCATCCAACCGGTCCCCGCAGACCAGATCGGATTAGGGACTTAAGATTCTTTTTGGTGCCAAAAAAGACCGGGGACTTGAGGCCCATTTTGGATCTCAGCATTCTAAATTGTTCAGTCAAAAAGTCCAAGTTCCGAATGGTCACCCTACAATCCATTCTCCCACTGCTGGAGAAAGGTGTTTGGATGTGCTCCATAGATCTCAAGGACGCTTATTACCACATCATGGTACATCAGGCGTCCAGGAGACATCTGCGCTTCAGCCTAGGAGACAATCATTTTCAGTTCCACGCGCTGCCCTTTGGTCTCACCACAGCCCCCAGGGTGTTCACCAAATGTTTGGCGGTCGTGACTGCTCATCTGAGAAGTCTAGGATTCCAGGTGTTTCCGTATCTAGACGACTGGCTCCTAACTGCCACCTCCAAGCATCTACTGTTGCAGAACCTACAAGCCACAATGTCACTGGGCACTTCCCTTGGAATCACCTTCAATTGGCCAAAGTCTGTGTTGCTGCCATCTCAACGCATATAGACTCGAACCGAATGCGGGTCTATCTTCCTACAGAAAGGATACAAACCATACAGGCTCAAGTTTGAGCCTTACTTCTCAGATCCAAAGCCCCAGCCAGAATGGTCCTGCAGCTATTGGGATCTATGTCCGCCACGGTTCTTCTAGTTCCCCTAGCAAGGTTGCACATTAGAATTCTCCAGTGGCTTCTTTCAACACAGTGGTCCTTTCAGGATCTCCCTCTGTCACCTCATATGGATCATGGAAACCTGCAAACGGGACCTTCGCTGGTGGCTGGTGCCCTCCAATCTGGATCAGGGACGATCCTTTGTTCCACCTCCTCCTGTGGCCACTTTGACTACGGACGCCTCCCAGATGGGGTGGGGGGGGCATTCCCTGGGCAGGTCAGTCCAAGGCAAATGGCATTCGGAAGAGAGCCTCCTTCATATCAACATTTTAGAAATGAGGGAGGTGTTTCTGTCCCTACAAGCCCTTCACGATTACCTCCCTCAGGGCGTAATTGCCGTTCACTCCGACAACATGTCAGTAGTCTGGTACCTGAACAATCAGGGAGGGACCAGATCCTTCCCCCTTTGCAGAGAGGCCATGAGAGTTTGGGAATGGGCAGTGTCGACCAAACGATTTCTAGTGGCGACTCATATCCCTGGCAAGTCCAATGTGATAGCCGACAGACTGAGCAGAACTATCCTGTCTCCTCACGAGTGGTCTCTGAAAATACGGTTGCAACTCAGATTTTCAGCAAATGGGGAATTCCTTGTTGCGACCTCTTCGCAACCCCGCTGAACGCGAAGTGCAAAAAGTTCTTCTCCCTCACTCCAGCTCCGGGGGAGAGCCCTATGGACGCACTAGCCCATCCTTGGCCCACCGGCTTGCTATACGCTTTTCCCCCAGTTCCCCTCCTTCCCAGAGTGATCCAAAAGGCGTCTCACTTGGGGAGCAAAATGATCTTAGTTGCTCCTTACTGGCCTCGTCAGGTATGGTTCCCCTATCTTCGGAAATATGCACTGGACGGTCCATGGTTCCTGGATCAGATCCCAGACCTATTAGTTCATCAGTCGGGACTACTCCACCAGTCCCGCCACACCTTGAAATTAACAGCTTGGCTCCTCCTCTTCCGACTATAGTCAGGAATCATACCTTGGACCCGGAAGTCATACATATCTTATCTTCGGCCCACAAGTCTGCCACTAAGAAATTGTATTCTAGCAAATGGAAGAGATTTGCTATTTGGGCTCAACTCCGGGGTCTGGATCCCATCACTATTCCTGTATCGGAAGTCCTGAAATTTCTAACTTCCTATTCAATCAAGGTTCTTCAGTCTCTACCATCAAGGTTCAATTGGCAGCTATTTCCAATTTTCATGAATCTATAAACCCACCTTTAATGAGCAACAGATTGTGTAAGACCTTCATGAAAGGTGCTGCGCTTTTACGACCTCCGATTTCTCATCCTGCTCCTCCATGGGATCTCGATGTGGTGTTACGTGCCTTAACTTCCTCCCCCTTCGAACCGGCAGCAACATGTGATTTGAAATTTCTGTCGTGGAAAACTGCCTTTCTGGTCACGATTACTTCTGCCAGAAGGGTTTCAGAGCTTCAAGCTTTGTCTGTAAAACCTCCATACCTGTTTTTTCACAAAGATAGAGTATCTCTCAGGCCAAATCCATCCTTTGTCCCTAAAGTTTGTTCCAGTTTGTCTACAACAGTCATTAGAACTTCCAGTTTTCTTTCCAAAGTACTCAAACAAAGCGGAATACATATTCCACACATTAGATGTCCACAGGCAATTATGCTTTTATTTAGATAGGACCAAACAAACAAGGAAAACAGATCAATTGTTTGTGTCCTTTTCGGATAATAAATTGGGCAAAGCCGTCACAAAGGTCACTATTGCCAAATGGATCAGGGACTGTATTAGTCAAGCTTATTCCTCTTCTAATAAAGAGCTTACGACCTCTGTCAAAGCTCACTCTACAAGAGCTATGGCTACTTCAATAGCATTCCATTCTAAGCTTGCCATTAGTGACATTTGTGCTGCGGCTACGTGGTCTTCCCGCACACTTTCATTTCCCACTACAAATTGGATGTGGCATCTCGGGGGCGAGCTTCATTTGGTTCCACAGTGCTCAGGAGTGTTTTCCAGTGAGCCACCCAGGATTTAGGTGCTAGGGACGCTGTCCCATCAGTACAGAATGTAGGCGAGATAGGATCACATAACATCTTTTAGTTATGTACTTACCATAACTTTAGATGTTTGGGATCCATCTACATTCCCAATAACCCACCCTCCTTCCCCCTTCCTTGGAGATCAGAAGAGATCGGACGGTCCGAATCCTATTGTTTCATCTTGAAACATCTGGCAATGTTATATAAACAAGTTATGTATGTGTGCATGAATGCGGACAAACAAGATCTGGGGGATTAGTGGTGGTGCATCCTGGGATAGAGAATAGCTCAGCCAATAAGAGGCTTCGCTCTATAGCATAGAGTGCCGAGTCGGAGCTGAGGGATCGGCTCCGAGGCCATCAGTACAGAATGTAGGCGAGATGGATCCCAAACATCTAAAGTTATGGTAAGTACATAACTAAAAGTTACAGGATGTCCAAAGAATCCAAGGTGTCTGGGTTCAAGAAGTGTGACTCATGCTGTCAGAAAATGTCTCTGACAGATGAGCACACTTCTTGCGTCTATTGTTTAGGTGCTGTGCACCTGCAGGACACTTGTTCTATCTGCCATGCATTTAGTCCAAGAGTTCTGCAGGAGCATAAGAATAAGCTTATTCTTGGGTGCCTTTTAAAGCCCCAGGATTCACCGGCCAAGACTCAACCTGTGAAATCCCCTAAATCTACCAAATCGTTGGCTCCAAGTTCGGAGCCGTCTTTGGTTCAGACTCTACCTGCTACTTCTGTTCCGGCTGGAACCGATAAGACTATCTCCCCATCGGCTCCATCAGAAACTTCGGAGCCTTCGTGGAGCCACAAGAGGCTGAGGTCCCCTTCTCTGGAATCCATACATTCGGCTCCTCGGTCTCCCCTGCTGCAAAGCGAGCGCAGTCACAGATCTTCTCACGGATCACGACGTGGAGAAAGTGGTCAGTAGGTTGCTAAAGTCGCAGGCACTTCCCAAAATGTTGTCCAGACGTCCTCAACAGGTGTCTGCTTCATCCACTTCTGTCGATGTTCCTCCTCCGACTCCATTGAGCTCGGAGACTGAGTTAGTTGGGGTTCGAGTAGTGGAACCATCGGCTCCGATAACTTTATCTCCTTCGGTTCCATCGTTAGCTCCGATTCCCTCGATGGTGCCATCCATCACGGGATCTGGGCGCCGGGGCTCCCTCATCTGCTCCAAGGGGGTGAGTGGCATCGGACCCTTGTCCGACCCCGTTCTCCCTCTCGGAGCTTCGGCGCAGGTGAGCTCGGCTCCTACATCGGCCTCGGAGCCATCTCCCTCGGTGCGGAGAAGGATTCCGATTTCCTCGGAACTGGAGCCTTCTCTGCATCATGGCAGGGACGCCTTTGATGTCGTGAGGAGTGTGCTGGCCACTGACTCAGCCCCACTATCGGCCCCATCGGCTCTGTCCCCTGTAGTGCCTGTGCCAACCTCTGCTCCTCCTCCAGACCCCAAGCATGGGGAACCGGTGCTCCAGGGCACCCCATTGGGTGTTTCCTCTTCTTCCGAGGCCTCCCCTGAACATTCAGAGGAGCCCCCTCATAAGAAGTAGTGCAAGAGGAAGCACATTAACTTCCCTGAGTCTGTCACTTCGGATACAGACTTAGACTATTCGGAAGGGTCCCAGAGATCCCCCTCTGAAGATGTTTCCTTTTTGGACATCCTCAAAATGCTTAAGCAGAGGGGGGTTTGGAATCCCCTAGCCCCTACCGAGGATGAGTCTGTATTCCTGGATGCGTTCGGTTCCCGACCTTCCACCTCCTGGGTTTCTCCGCCTTTTGATCCACTTATGTCCGTGGTGGCTCGAAAGGCTAGGTCAGCCCCGGATACAGTGGAACCAACTCCGAGGAGACCTGGCAAGTTCATCACAGCACCCCATGATAAGCAGTTCCTTACCAAAGGGGTTCCTGTTGATGCCATGGTGGTAGCAGCAGCCACCAAAAAAGAGTTAGCGGAAACCTCCTTGTCTGTCCATCCTCCTAACAAGGAGTCTAGGACCATGGACAGATACGGGAAGTGAATGTTTGCTTCAGCGACCTTTTCCATGAGGTCATTGAACTACTTATGCCATTTTACCCGGCTTCAGAGGTATTTCCTTAAAGAGCTCGGCGATACCCTTCAAGACCCATCGGCTGAGGGGGCTCAAGCTAAAGTGGCTTCCCAGCTGGTGACCCTTAATTCTGTAGTCAACTCCTCCATGAGGCTCATTTCTTATGCAGCTGATGGTGCGAGTAGACCCGCAGGTACGGGTGTGGCCCTTAGGAGACATGCATGGATGCGGCTGTGTAACTTTGCGGAACCCTTTAGAGCGTCATTCACCAACACCCCCTTTGATGGTTCCTTTCTTTTTGGACCACAGGTGAAAGACACTTTGACTAGGTGTGAGCAAGAAGGCAAGACTCTCTCTGCCGTGGGAGTCTGTTTTTCCACTCCTTCCAGACCATATCCCAAGGGTCAGAAGAGTGGTAAAATGTGGTTCCGAAAATCCCAGGGAGCCTCGCTTGACACACGTAGCAATTTTTCCTCCAGAGGCAGAGGGGGAAATAACAATAGACGCCACCCTCGTGGCAGAATGGGTCCACAGAACCAGGGCAACAGAGAATCCTTCTCTGAGAAGCCCTTTCAGCATCCCTGAAGGGTTGCCCGGCTGCTCGCCTCTGGAAGCAGTCGGGGGAAGACTTTCACTGTACCCAAAAGCCTGGCAAAGTTTAACGCAAGACAAATGAGTACAGCCAATTATATCCGGAGGTTACAAAATTCCCTTCTCTCAACCCCCCCTACCGTCAAGCAAATCCCTTTCAGATGTTCTACCCAATCTGAGGTCATAGAAGTTTCAAAGCTGCTAGAAAAAAAGAGTCATACAGGAAGTCCCGGCAGACCAACATGGATCCAGAACTTACTCGGGGTTCTTTTTGGTACCAAAAAAGACAGGGGACTGGAGACCAATTCTGGATCTCAGCAGACTAAACAAGTCTGTTCAAAGAACAAAGTTTTGGATGGTCACGCTACAGTCCATTCTACCCTTTCTGGGTCAGGACAATTGGATGTGCTCCATAGATCTTTAGGATGCGTACTACCACATCAAAATGGACAGGCGCTCCAGGCGATTCCTTCGCTTCCAGCTGGGAGCCAGTCATTACCAGTTCAGAGCTCTGCCCTTTGGTCTCACCACAGCCCCCAGGGTGTTCAAATGTATGGCAGTGGTCATGGCTTACCTGAGACGTCAAGGATTCCAGGTGTTTCCATATCTAGACGACTGGCTCCTCACTGCTACTACCAGGCATCAACTTCTGCAAGCCAGGGACTACACTATCACAATCTGCTCCCAGCTAGGCATTACAATAAACTTCAAAAAATCTGCCTTGTTGCCCCTGTCAATCTATTACCTATATAGGAGCAGACTTATAGACACAAAGAACATGTCCGCAAGGCTACCGCCAGAAAGGGTGTCTACAATTCGCCAGCAAGTACAAATTCTAATGCAGAGCAAAAGGATCCAAGTCAGGTTTGTCCTTCAAACTCTGAGTTCCATGGCAGCAGCAATTCTTCTAATCCCACTGGCCCGCTTTCACATGAGGATCCTTCAGTGGCTCCTGTTCACACAGAGGTCTTTCCAACAGCTACTCATGTCTCACATGATCATGATTACAGAAGCATGCAAAAGGCACCTTTCCTGGTGGATGGTGTCCCCACTAGTGACTCAGGGCAGACCCTTCATTCAGCCCCCTCCAGTTGCCACAGACTCCTCCCTGATAGGGTGGGGGGGCATTATCAGGGCAGGACAGTCCAAGGCACTTGGCAGCCTCACGAGTAACACCTGCATATAAACGTCCTAGAAATGAGAGCCGTGCTCCTAGCGTTGCAAGCTCTTCAAGACTCTCTCCCTTCTGGGACCATTGCAATTCAAACGGACAACATGTCAGTGGTCTGGTACATCAACAAGCAGGGCGGAACCAAGTCCTACCCCCTATGTCGAGAAGCACTCAGACTCTGGCAATGGGCCATTTCTTCCCAACGATTTCTGATTGCAACGCACATCCCTGGGAGGTCCAACGTCATAGAGGACAGGCTCAGCAGAGCTATTCTCATGCCTCACGAGTGGTCTCTGAATCAGGTAGTTGCGGATCTGATCTTCCGCAAATGGTGACAGCCTTGCTGTGATCTTTTTGCCACCCCCTTCAACAGCAAATGCAGCAACTACTTCTCCCTTCTTCCGCTTTTAGGCCACACACCCAGAAACGCTCTAGTCCACGATTGGTCTGAGGGACTTCTTTATGCTTTCCCTCTGTTTCCCCTGATACCAAAACTCATACAGAAAGCAATATCGTTGGGTTGCAAAATGATCCTCATTGCCCCCTACTGGCCTCGACACATATGGTTTCCGTTCTTGCACCATTACTTTCTCAATCAGCCCTGGACTCTGGATCCAATTCCAGACCTACTGATTCATCAATCAGGCGGGCTGCATCAATCCCTCCGAACACTCCAGCTCACAGCTTGGTTGCTCCACTTCCAACCTTAGCCAGGCTTCCCAGCATTTCCCCAGCCATGCGTGAGATTGTCTCCTCTCACAAGTCCACAACTAGAAAGACTTATGCTAGCAAATGGAAACTTTTTCCTTGTTGGGCAGAGGCTAGGAACGTAGATCCTTTTTCAGCCCTAGTCTATGAAATTTTGGAGTTCCTAGCACAACTTTTTCATTCTGGGTCCGCTTCTGCTACAATCAGGGTTCAATTGGTGGCCTATTCTAACTTTCATGTTGGGTTGTCTAATTCAAACATTATGTCTCATAAGCTCTGTAAAGCCTTTTTAAGAGGGACTACTCTCCTTAGACCTCCAGTGAGAGATCCCCCTTCTCCTTGGGACCTTAATTTGGTACTAACCTCCTTAATTATACCCCCCTTTGAACCTGCAGCATCCTGCTCCATTAAGTTCCTATCTTGGAAAACACTTTTTCTGGTAGCTATTATAGGTTCATAGGTTCATACTAGGCTATCTGCCCGAGGGCATTTATAAGCCTAGCCCGTAGTTTTGTGGCTTACGCCACCCCTTTAGTTTGGAGAAACTATGCCCATTATTTAGCTGTGCCTCTGTCGAGCAGTGACACTGAGGTAACCCCTGGGGTGTATCTGCGATCTCCCATCCATTGGTCAAGATTCCTCTTGAACAAGGCCAGCGAGGTGCTCTGCCTCACATAAACCCGGATTTTGTTCCACAGCATAGGGAGTCTTTGGGTGATGAATCTATCCCTCCAGCACGTCCTATTAATAACCATGTCGAGGTTTAAGTCTCCCGCCCTTGTGGCTCTGAGGGATCTAGATTTTTTGAGATGAAGCATGTTCATCAAATCTGGGTTTGACATGGCCTTGTATGTCAGGCATAGGTCACCTCTGAGCAAGCGGTAAGCAACTGAATATAACTGGAGTTCTTTCAGTCGGGCAGCATAAGACAGATTTTTGAGACCCTTTATCCTTTTGGTGAGGAACTTTTGTGGCCTCTCCAGCTGTTGCAAGTGTCGGGTCAGATACATTCCGAATGGGGCATTGTACTCAATCATTGGTCTGATGAGTGATGAGTATAGGGAGACTATGACTTCCCTTGATCTAGATGTGAATCCCTTCATGATAAGGTGGGCAATGTAGAAGGTCTTCCTAACTACTTTAGCAATATGAGTGTCGAATGAAAGGCTACTGTCAACCTGGGTTCCCAGGTCCCTAATAACTTCTTCTGTGTTCAGGGGATTGCCACCTATATGGTAGCTAGGGTAACCTTATTTTTCCCGAAGGGTATGACTATGCATTTCTTGGCATTTAACTTAAGGCCATGGCTCTGGCACCAGTTATCCATTTCTGTGAGACCCTTCTGAAGGATATCTGTGTCGGATGTGTTTTCAACTACGGCGCCCAGTTTGCAGTCATCTGCAAACTTTGTCAGCCATAACCCTCCTGTGTTTGCTTGTACTTCAGAAAAGTAGATGCCAAACAAGAGTGGGCCCAGGACTGAGCCCTGTGGGACACCACTTGTGACAGGCTTACAGGCTTTGAGTCTGACATGGCGCCAGCAACTCTGACCCTGTGGGTTCTGTCACTCAGCCAGTTTGCAACCCATCTTGTAATGTATGGGTTTACATTTAAGTTGATGAGTTTTTCAATGATACCCGAGTGAGGTATTGTATCGAAAGCCTTCGCCGGGTCTAGGTAGGCTGTATGGACTGCCTTTCCCTCGTCAATGGCCTTGGTGACTGTTTCGAAAAAGTCAACCAAGTTTAAAAGGCATGATCGGCCTTTGACAAAGCCAAACTGGGTTGGATCTAAAGTCTGCAAATTCACTATGTCTTTATTTATGAGATCCATTATGATCCTCTCCATGGCTTTGCAGATAAGGCTTGTCAAGCTAATGGGACGGTAATTTCCAGGGTCGGTGGAGGCACCGCCTATGTGGAGTGGGACCACAGTCGCTGCGCCACTCCCTGCACGTATCCGGAGGTGAGACTAAGATTAAACAGCTGTCCTAACTGTGGGTTTAATTCCTCGTTGAGTTCATGGAGCACACAGCCGGGGACACCATCAGGTCCCATGGATGCTGTGTTCTTTGCCTTGGAGAGAGCAGTTCTCACCTGGGCGTTAGAGATGTTTGGGGGGCTACAATCATTTGGTATAGATATCTCTCCTTTAGGGGGGGAGAAGTTTGCACTGAACCTGTCAGCCAGTATGTTGGCAATGTCTTTAGGATCAGTTATCTTCACATCATTTTGAACTAATTCTGAGCATATCTGGGAGTTTCCTCCTAAGTTTCTGACATAGCTGAAGAATGCCTTATGGTTGTCTTTAGAGTCCTTAGCTATTTTTTTCTCAAAATTAGCTTTGGATGATTTTATGAGAGCTCTTAGCTTTTTACTTATAGTGATCAGCGGTGTCTTACCTTTTAAGGATTTTGCTCTATCTTGTAGTAGCTTTCTCCTTTTGTTGTAGAGTTTGTTTATGGCTGGGGTCCACCAGACTGGACGCTTGCCTTTGGTACAAAGAGTCTTTGTTTTGCTTGGGATTGCCTGATCCATGCAGTGTGAAGTCGGCTTTCGAGAAGTTCTTTACTGTGGTCTTTTTCATTTCGGGTGGGGGCGGGATGAGGACCTCCAGCGAGATTAGTTTGTGATCAGATCTCACCAGTGAGGGGTATACTTCTGGCGTTGAACATCGTGTTCCCATGTTCGTGATGATGAGATCAAGTATGTTCTCTCCTCTTGTGGGGATGGTGACTAGTTGTTCCATGGCATTTGAGTTTATGAATTCCAGGAACTTTTGGGCTAGAGTGTTTGGGCTTGAGTAGTGTTCCCAGTCTATATTAGGGTAGTTGAAGTCACCTAGTGTGATGGTGTTCGGAAATACATTTATTCCCTCCAGTGTTTTCAGGAAGGCCATATGAGGTTCCTGAGTTTGCGAGGGTGGCCTGTAACATGCTACAAATTGCAGAGCAGTCTTGCCTATGGTTAATTGCACCTGGATGGAGTCCGATGCATCGTGCGATGCCACCAATCTTGAGGTGTGGGTGTCCTTGATGAATATGGATACCCCTCCTCCTTTCTTGGTATTGTCTGGGTTTTGGGGCCGGAACGCATGATATGAGGTAAAACCTGATAGTGCTGGGGTGCTCTCAGGAGCCTTGAACCAGGTTTCTGTCACAGCACAGACATCGATGTTCTCCATACTGAGAAGGGCCTCGAGTGTGTGCATCTTGAGGTTGAGACTTCTGGCATTGAGCAGCATTACCCTTAGTTTTTTTTCTTTGTTTTGTTCTAGGGTGGTAGGTTTAGAATTTGAGCCTTGCCTAAAAAAGGCACTATGGGGTGGCAAGAGCCTTTGCCAAAATCCGAATCCCAGGGTGACAAGTGCAAGCCGTCCCTTGAAGCAGCATGGCTTGTCCAGCATGTCATCCCAGGCAGACAGACATTGGATCCCCTTTGAATGACACCAGAGTTTAAGCCAATTGTTAAAGCTGATCATCTTATCTCTGTATTGTGGCATCATTCTTGGTGAAGGTAGGATACTGCTCAAGGTCAGGGTCATACCTGCTTGGGCTACATAATCAGAGAGCTCCTCTATGTCTCTTTTCATGTAGTCCAAGGAGGTACGTCTCAGGTCGTTAACACCAGCGTGGACAATGATTGAGTCGTACTTGTACCTGCTGTTGAGAGACCTGAGTGCATGCGTTATGTGGCGGATTCTAGCACCGACAGGCAGCTTACTGTGACCTTCTCCTTACTCAGTCTGGTGAGCGGGACGTCAGTGTGTCTGACTATGGAGTCACCAATGACTAGTGTGTCTGGCATTGTGTTTGGCCTTAGGGGCTGTGACTGCTTGACACTCTGACTGTGTGGTCTATGTGTTGCAGGTGTTGTGTTCTGAGGTGGTAGTTGTTTGGGTGTCTGCTTTGGTGGCCTCTGCTGTTTTGGTAGATTTTTGATCAGAGCCTCCGAGTATGTCTTTGTGTGTTTATGTGTATGATTTGAGGTTGTGATGGTATTATGTGAGACTGGGTCTATGGTGTATGTGGTTACCTTCTCCTCCTGTCTGGTCTTGCCAGTCCTATGTTGAGAGAGCTCAGCCTCCAGTTTGGCCGTATAGTTGCATCTCTCGCATGTATTTGTGTTTTGTGGGAGGAGGAGAGGGTTGTCTGTGTACATGAGGCAATTGTAACATTGCCTCAATATTCCCAGGTTCACCAGCTGAGCAGGAGAGGACATTAGCAACTGATCCCTCGACATGCTAGAAGGAATAGACAGAAAAACTTTAAAAAAAGGTTATTTCAGCCAGACGCATCTCCGAACTTCAGGCACTATGTGTTCGTCCTCCATACTTGTTTTTTCATAAGGACAGGGTTGCTCTGAGGACTTATCCCTCGTTCCTTCTGAAAGTCTGCTCAGAAAACAGTTTAAACCAATCTATAGACTTTCCTGTGTTTTTCCCTAACTACACCAACAAGGCAGAATACAAATTACACCAACTGGATGTTCATAGACAATTGCGTTTTTACTTGCATAGGACTAAGGATATAAGGAAGTCGGACCAACTATTCCTTTCCTACGCTCTAGGCAGACAAGGTCTCCCAGTTTCCAAAGTGACCTTATCCAGGTGGTTGTCTCACATTATTACTTTCATTTATCAATTGAGAAACAGAGTTGCCTATCAAACCAAAATGTCATTCTACTAGGGCTTTGGCCACCTCGGTAGCCTTCCAATCTAGGATGCCCATGGACTCTATCTGTGCAGCTGCTACGTGGGAAAATCCTCATACCTTTATTTCTCATTACAAGCTAGATATGGTCTCCAGGAGCAGAGCTGACTTTGGTTCCACTGTTCTGAAGTGTCTGTTCCAATGAGCCGCTCAGGATTGTAGGTGCTAGGGATACTTTCCCAACCAGCAAGAACGGAGACGAGATAGACAACTTAACATAAAGAAGTTATGTACCTACCATAACATTCCATGTTAGTTGTCTTCATCTTGCCTTCTTTCTTGCGTCCCACCCTCCGTCCCCCTGCCCTATTGGATCGAGAGGAGTTTTGGTTTCACTGGCTGAGTGTTCTCTGGTTTGTTTCCTCTACTGACTTAGAGAGTATGACAGGTATGCTCAACCTGTTTGTTTAGACATGTTGATTCTCTGGCTATGTCTGGGGTTAGCTATTACAAACGAGATCTGAGTAGCTAGCGCTAGGCATCATGGGATAAGGGGTAGCCTCGAGCCAGTAAACAGCTCTCGAGCAATAGAAGATGGCCGATTCGGAGCCGAGGATCGGCTCCGATCCCAACCAGCAAGAAAGAAGGCGAGATGAAGACAACTAACTTGGAACGTTATGGTAGATACACAACTTCTTTTTCCTTTTTTGTCACTTTTTGTATCGCTGGTCTTGTCGATTTTTTTTTTTTTTTTTTTAATCAGAGATTCATTTCCACCAAGTTGTCATCCTGGAGAATGCTAACGTCTGTGTGATCACTGAGACATGGCGTAAAGCCGCAATGCCTTCCACACATATAGACCAGATACTGTACAGGCATATGGACTAAGGGTGGAGGTGTTTGGATTTACATCAAAAATAAATGTGTTTCAGGGCTGGTCAAACAGGACAATGCACGAGCTTTTCCATATTCAAATCACCATAGGCAAAAATCCTGTATCATTTCCTTGCAAGCCGTAGAGCCCCCTCTATGACCCAGGAAGCTCATAACATGTATTTAAATGCATGGGAAACACTCACCATCCAGCCCAGTACCATACTCATGGTCGACTTTAATTACCCCATTATTAACTGGAAATTGTATACGACACCAGACGTGCAGGCACATAGATTCCTGGATTTTGTAAACACAAGATACCTGGACCAGATTGTCAGTGCACCAACCAGGGGTGCCAACATGCTGGATTGGGTCCTCACTAATATGGGAGAGTGCTGCACACCCCCTAGTGTAATGTCTTCACTGGTAAGTTCAGACCACAAAATGATCTCCTTTGAAGTAAAAATAAAACTTGGAACCTCAGCTAACTCTGGAATGTTCTGGAACTACTCTGAGGCTAACTTCTTACTACTAAGTGATAACCTGGCAAACTTTCAAGCCCCCATATACACTGAGAACACTGCTGATGACACAGAACTGTTCACAGAAACCCTATACCAGCATGGTAATAGCTACATGGTGGCAGCTGCATGCACCAGGAAGAAGTACAGAATTGACTCAGAAACAAGCCACCCTGGTGGAACCACAAAGGCAATGGACAATTGTGTGCAGAGCTCATTGTTAATGGAGTCACCTATACTGAGCCAGAAGATAATGCAAACCTACTGGCCAGCAAATTCAGCTCTAACTTTACCCCTCTCACCCCCTCAACCTTCCCTAAGGAAAAACCATCCAATATAACTCCCCTTGCTATCACTAGGGAACAAGTCCTTAACGCTGTTTCTAAGGCCAAGAACACTGCATCAGTGGGGCAGAAAATACCCAGGATGCCTTCTAAGTAGCATGAAACATGACCTATCAGGGCCATTGGAATTACTATTTAACTGTAGCCTCCAAACAGGCTTCATGCCTCATGAATGGAGAACAGCAACAGTCATCCCTCTGCACAAAGGTGGGTCATCTACAGACCCTGGAAACTACAGACCCATAAGTTTCACTATTCTCGTATGCAATCCCATGGAAAGGATTATCATGGAAATGATCAAAAATGACATAGGAAACCTACAGACACTGAATCCAACCCAATTTGGTTTCATCAAGGATAGGTCATGCGTCCTCAACCTGGTGAACGTCTTTGAGAAGGTTACCAAAGCAATGGATGAGGGCAAAGTCATTCACACTGTGTATCTTGACCTGGCCAACACATTTGACAGAAAACTCCACTCGGTATTGTTGACAAACTCAAGAAGTTAGGTATAAACTCTTATGTCACCCACTGGATAGCCAGCTGGCTCACAGACAGGACCAAGGAAGTTAGAACTGGGGAGTCCACATCTACAATGAGGCCAGTCTGAAGTCAAGGTCAATGTCAGGGCCTGTGGCAGACTAAATTTACAGATAACTGTAAATTAGAAGTGGTCATAGAATTCCGCACAGGTACAAATATTCTCCAGAAAGGGCTGACACAGACAAAAAACTGGTTTCAGAGCCTTGGACTAAAACTGAATGCCAAGAAATGCATAATAGTATCCTTTGGGAAGTCATCCTCCCCTGGTAGTTATGTTGGCACACACCACTAAGACTTGACCCAGTAGTCAGAGTCTTGGGAACACATACAGACAGTAGTCTAGCCTTTGACCATCACATGTCTACAGTATTGAGGAAATCGTTCTATGTTGTTCAACTTATAAACAAAGGTATGGCATCTAGGTCCAAGAAAGTTCCTATTCCATTGTATTCAGCATTCATAAGACCTATAATTGTGTACAGTGCTCCCATTGGTATGCACCTAACCAAGCATATCCAACAATTAGAGCATCCACCGAGGTTCCTCACTAAACGAATACAGGGCGTAAGTAACATGTTCTTATGCAGACCATCTCAAGGTCTTGTCCCTGTATTCTGTCTCCTACAGGCTGTTGAGGGGAGATCTATGCCTGGCATACAAGCCATTGTCAGACTCCACCCTGATGGACCTCATGTATGTCTGCAAAACAACCAGCATCAAAGTTACCTGTTCTAAAAACTTAAACCTTGCCTGTGATATCAATAGGAACTGATGGAGAGAGGTATGTATCCAAAAGACTACCCCTTCTCTGGAACAGGCTCACCATCTGTAAAGCAGAGTTCCTCCCTAACCCAATTCTAGTGTAACTTGGACAATTGAATGGGAAACAGGAAATTCATCTCTGGTTTGGCAGCTATGTCTCTAATGGACACAGGCAGCCTGTAAATGGTTTGTCTCCCAAGTCCCTCCTTGTAAATGTTTTATCTCCCAAGCCCTTGCTTACACTTAATAATGGTACCAGAACTTATCAAAGATTTGGAATGCATGACTAGGCTTAAAAAGACCCTTGTGGTAGTTGTCCTAGTAACCACTTATGAACTTATACCTATTACTTCTACCCTTAGCAGTTTCATCCTTAAATTCAGTTAGCAAAAACGGGAGTTAAAATCTGTCATTAAATATGTTAATCAACTTTTCCAACGGCTCAAAACTACTTGGTTATCAGTAACCAGTGTTGTAAGTCAAATCATTTGCCCATTTACTATATTTCTTTTTTGAAAAATGTTGACAGCTATTATAGTGCAAAAATGAGTTGGAATAAGTTTTCTTACGAAAATTATTGAATCAATATCTCATTCACTCATTGTCCATACTGAGGGTGACCTAGAGATAATTTTGTACATGTCATAAGTAAATTAAAAAAAAAAATGGTTGTCTGACTTAAATAGTCCCCAGAATTTAAAACTGATGCAACATTTCCTTTCCATAAAATAAAAATATCATATAAAAGCCTAAAATAATGGAATACCATTCCAAAAAAGGTTGAACTAAACAGAAACGTGTCGTCTCATTCAGCCAAAACCAAGTTGGCATAAATGGGAACACATTTTGCTCCCTCTATAACATCTGATGACTTGTGATACTATTCCCCTTTGAAGAACACAAACTTGATACAATATCTAAAAAATTAAGTCACGCCATCTTTCAAAATATTAGAAAAATATTGCAATAATGCATCATGAGGTGTAACAGAAAACTTAGTAATATCAGTTTGCAAATAGAATGTCACATTTGTATACAATACTGTTGAATACATGTAACAGGTGCCAAGTATCCCACACAGTATGCATCTCCTTTCAAAAAGATGTTTACATCGAAAATCAGTGTATTCCGCCAAGGGCTCTGTTATCGACATATCTGCCACAATCATCGGCCTTAGTGGTGGGTCATAAACATTATTTTTTCAGTAGTCCAAAAGCAGACTGGATGACGTCTTTGGTGACATTAATAAAATCAAACACTTGGTCTGAAATGCTACCCTAACTAACCGTATCTAAATGGCAAGTAATCAATTTTAGTATAAGCAACATTTCTCGCTTTTAGATAATCTACTCTATTGTATATATTTACATCATTTAAGATTATATATATTATATTATTATTATATATTATAGTCATACCACCACCAACACCTTATCAGGTTTCATCACCCTGATATTTTTTTACCCATCAATTGTTTTAAAGTATTCTTTCCTTCTGAAGTCAAATTGTCTTCAAAACAACTCTTACCAAACTCAACTGTTCTAAATTGATCCTCACAAATTTTCTCAAAAATAAATAAATGAAATCAGATTTGTTGGTGGCATAAAAAATGCTTTTTCTTTTAACCCCTATAAACAGGTTCCTCGTACAAGTTGTTACCAAAAAGTTTCAAATTCAACTGCCTTGTATAAAGTTTAAGCTGTATCAACAATTTTGTGAAGTCTGTATTAAATTTTGGCACAAAAGAGAATGCTTTACTGAGTAGCTAATAATGTCTGACACCAGTGTTAATATGGCTCAGGTTAAAAGCTTTAAACTTTTAATCTGTCTAAAATCATTATCCATAGTAATATTAACAATAGTTTCCCCCTGAGACAGAGGCTATACTCAAAAGTTTTTCAACCTGTTCTTCCCCTTCCTGTTGTCCATGACAGAGAAGGAGTGGTTTGGAGGCTGTTTTTACTGGTTCTCCAAACTCCGATCTCCTGGTGTGAAAAAAGTCTAAAAAAATCACTTTCCCATTTCACATCAGGTGCTGTTCCATTGGTACGCACAACATTGTACATTGGTCAACCTCTATCTTTTTGGAACCATTCCTAATGCTGGAAGTTACCGGTTTTGGGTATGCACATTTTTCTGCTTATTCCAATGCGATTCTAACTGGTTTTGCTTACATTCTCTATTAAAAGCAACTCCTTTGTTAACCTTTTTGAAAATGCTGTTTTAATCATCTATATGGGAGGAAAACAAGTTATACTAGAATTGAGGGATTTAATTTCACCATCAGTTTTACACAGCTTATGTTCATTATCCATAATAATGAGTTTCATTACTTCACAGCCCGTATGTTCAAACAATTCCAGTAAATCATTGTGAAGTACAGAGTTCTCTTCCAACCCAACAGGAAACTTCCATAAACATTGCCCTTTAGAGACTCTGTTAACCTTAATACACTTAGTAAAGTAACAGTTATCCACCTGTAAGTTCCCATATTTAATCATATTTCCTTCTAGCAACCTCAATTCCAAAACAATTGAACCTCTCTGTCTTCCATTTGCTTAAACCTGTAGTTGGGGTTGGCAAGTCATGAATCTAAATTTGTTATTTTTCTTACTTCATCTGTAGTTCTCACCGAACATGAGTGAATGGAGACATTTTATGTGGAACAGCTAACCCGGGTACATTTCCGTCATCCGCTGATAACCCAGAGGTGACAAGAGCAAGTTTGGAGTGCTGCTGAATCATAGTAAGATCACCTGATAACATATCCATTTCAGAAGTCACATTGATCAAGAAATGTAAAATAAAATAAAAATAAATGGGTCTTCCAAGAGTGGGGAATTCCTCAGGTAGACCTTTTCGCCTGCCTTCTAAACAATCAACTGGCAAATATCCATTCCAGGAATTCAGTCAGAGGCCTGGCAGACAGATGCTTTTTTTTTCCTTGCAAAGAATTTTTTTTTATGCATTTCCACCCTATCCATTTATATCTAGGGTACTTCTGAAGATTCAGAATGAAAAGATCATTGTGGTGACTTCCTTCTGGCTCATACAACAGTGGGTTCTCCCTTCTTTTGGAAATGGCCAGGGGCAAGTACCAAAAGCTTCCTCACAGACTGAATTAACTCACACAAGAACAGGGTTATTTGATATCTTTACTATGAAGTGCAGCAGGTACTGATGGAGGCAAGAAAGCCTGCTACTAAAAATCATAGTTAAACAAATGGAAAAGGTTTTCTAGTGGGTACCAGCAAACAACCATCACCTTTTCAGGGCACGTGTTTCTCTTGTTTTACAATATTTGTGCGAGTTACAGTCCTTTGGCCTGTCTTGCTCCTCTGGCAAGGTTCATTTGTTGGCCATTTTAGCATGTCTTCCGACAGAGGCCCCTCCTTCAATGCATTTTCATATAAAAATATTTTTGAAAGGGGTGCTACATAAGAAGCCCTCCAAGAAAATCATTGACTCATCTATGGGATGTTAATTTGGATTTAGAAAAGCTCACACTTGCTCCATTTAAATCGGCTCATCTGGCTGACTTGAGGTTCTTAACATAGAAAACAGTTTTCCTGGTTGCTCTGACTATCGCAAGAAGATTATCTGTGTTGTAAGCTCTTATGATGGGTCAGCCTTATCATTTTCCACTGAGACAGGGTTTTTTTGAGAAGTCATCCTTTTTTATGCATAAAGTGATTCATGAGTTTTCTTTAAGGCAGATTATCCATCTCCCTGTGTTCTTTCATGAGCCCAAGAAAGAGAGAGAGAAGATATTTCATAACTTGAATGTCCACTGACAACTCTGGTATGGTATTCACAGAACAAAACCTTTCAGAACTTCTGATTAGTTGTTTATTTCATGTGAAGGTAAGAAGGGGTAACCTCTGTCAAACCTGACTCCTTCCAAATGGTTGTCTCACCTTTGTTTTTTCCACCGAAAAATAAATAAATATTCCAGGCAGGTTCAGGGTACACTGTGCCAGGTCATTGGCTTCATCTGTATTTTTTCTGTAAAGGGTTGGACTCTCAGAGTATTCTAGAAGCAATGACTTGGATGTCCTTCTGTTCATCTATTGCAGTATTCATAACATGAGGTAGTTCCCCACCATAGGTGACCCAACGTCGGCCAGTATATAAAAGATTTCACTACTGTGTAGGGTGCATGGTACATCACATATAGACTGCAACTGGATGTTAGCCATGAAAGTGATGTAAGCATCATCCTCAGAACTACTGACTCCAAATCCAAATGCCAGATTCCAGCTTGTGGTCTGACTCAGAGTCATTTGCGATTCTTCAAAAATTCAGACAAGTGCTCCATTGGGGAATATTTTGACTTTTGCTACTGTTTATGGTTAGGGTTTATGTCATCCAACAAATGCCAGTGTGGATGACAAGTTCCACACAAGGATAGCCACCTCAAGTGCCTGTTCTGTCTAGGCCCAAACCACAGCCACTAAAGCTGCTCTATTTGTAAGGCATTTGTCCTGAAGACTTTAAGAAGTAGATTATCCTTTGTAGCTATCTGCCTTGAGATCAGCGCTTAAAGCTGCTAGCAAAAAGCACTATGGAAGGATCCCCAGGGCCTGAAGCCGAATCGACTTTGAAGTGGAAGGCCAAAAAGCAAAGGCCTGAACCTTCTGTTGCACCTCTAGATACCAACATCTCTCTCGAGGGGGAGGACAACCCAGAGATGCGCCTGGTTCACAGCTTAGATCTGCAGGCCGAGCCTGAAGTCCAGGCCACCTTGGATCCGAGCATTAGCATATCTTCATGGACCAAGCAGGTATCAGTGTCGGGTGTCCGATAGAAACCATGACTCGTGAATATGGAGGGCCCAAAGGGGGAGTCTGACAGATCCTTGTTAGGGAAGAGGTAGATTCCTACCTGGCATTCCTCCTGGGGCAGTCATTTCTGAGGATGGTGCACTTGTACATCCCTTTTATGGCCAACATCCGATTGCAGCCTACGTGCAACGTACCACGCACCTTATTCATTCTCTGTGCATTCTTTTACAAAATATGTAAACTGGATTACTTTTGCAGGTCTAGGACAGGCTTGCCTAGTACCATTCTCTAGGGGGTTCTGGACTGCCCCCCTTCTCCTTCCCAGTTGTTCTAACTGTATTACTCTACCAAAATAGCTTAAGCAGTAGTGATCAATATGAAGAACGTAAGACAGTTGTGTAAGTAACCTTACTGTAACAGTAGATGTTTGAATGATAGCTGCTGCAGTAGTCACCCCTTACCTTCATCCTCCTTGTTTTTTTTTTGTGTTTTTTTATTCCAAGGTATGGACATGTGTTTCTCTTTTCCTAGCAATGTCCACTCTATTGGGCATAAAAGGTCTGAAGGGTTGGGCATCCCAACAAGTCTTTTTAATCAGCTCAGCTTGAGCTAACTAATGGTTTGGGCACATGGAAGGTGCTGTGTAACTTTGGAAGCTACCTGGTTGTTTTAGGCATGATATAACCTGTATAGCTTAGGCTACTGCAACCAATGTCATTCAAACATCTATTGTTAAGCAAAGTTTACTTGCAGTGTTGTACTTGTTTCTTAGCCTTTATGATATTCAGTACTTCATTTACAGTTGATTTAAATTTTGACTTCCATTTCGTTTCCTGGTAATTGCTTTTTTGTGCCAGCAAGTACTAACCATTGTAGTTAAGGCCTTACTGTGTCTAGGCAGTTCAGATACTAAAGCCCAGCTCAAAGTAGTGATTACATTTATTGTAAGCATTTGTTCCCCCACCCAGAATTCCATCTAGCTATCCTCCAGGGAATTTTTAAGTCTGCCAACATGTTCCTAATTACCTGTCATTTTGTCATCATACTACTACCTTCTGCCTATCTGAAGATAAATCCACTGAAGTCTAATAGTGGTGTAAATATTCCATTGCAAAAATCCTAATGTAGGGAGCCTTGCATATTTCTTTTCATATTTCCTTTGTAAATTGCATTTCCATTCTGTTTTCCTAATCTCTTCTAAACTCTCTCTTGATTGATTCTGATAGTTGTCATGCAGTATGTTATACAACCTGTTAATTGTTCCCTTTTCAATAGTAGCTCTACCAGAGCTGGTCTTTCACTTTGCATTCCCCCACCCATTTGCTTTGTGCTCTATCAGTCACTGATAGAAAATGCAGTCCATAACCTTCAATTTAAACTTTTGCTTGTTTGCTCCCAGTACATTGTTTCCTTTGTTAATTTCCGTCAGTAAACTCCAGTCCCCTCTTGTCCATTTTCTATTCCCCTATTTGCAGTCATCCCTTTTGTTTAAAAGTCGCCATTCTCCATTACTGCACTGGCTTATTTCTTAGAATGCCTTCTGCTGTTTTTTGAACATATTATTCTGTATGGTGGTTATAATCATTGAGGGATTGCATTCGAAATACTGCTATCTTTATCCCTAAAATTCATCCCTGTTCGTCGTCATCATCTTTTCATTTTGATTTATACCATTCTGCTTGAATTATGTGCATTAAGCGTAACTACATTGCACTAAAGTAGTCCTTCAAATCTGGTAACTGTAAACCATCTTGCTCTTTAGGGAGAATCAGCTTACCAAACTTAACTGTCAACCATCTTCCCCTCCCAAATAAATTCCTTAAGTCTTTATTATTTATCATCCTCAACTTCTCCTCTGTTTGATAAAAATGCATCTGACCTGTGTATAATGCTAGACAGACTAACTTTTTTTTTTCATTGCTTGTATGTTGACTGTCACATCCTTAATCACAAGCTTCCAGCTTCTCCGGTGTTGTACTGTTATTGTTTTTCTCTTGCCACATATCCTCAGCTGCATAACAGAATCCTAATCATACACTATGTGCATTTTTCTGAAAAGGAAGATCTGATGTTGTCAATTTTCATTCTGTCCTCAACTTATGGGTTCTGATCCGATACCTCAGGTCTGACTCGGCCATTCTAAAAGCTTGTGGCAATCAGAAATCTCTTGAGCTACCCCCCCTTACCCTCAGTGCACCAACCCCAAGTAACTCCGATCCCGTTTGCTACTTGAAAGCGAAAGATGTGGTGCCACTTTCTCTCGAGTAGCTAAGTGTTATTTTTTCATACAATTTTATTTTATCATTCTATATGTCTAAATATCTAAATACTTACAAATCTACTTAAGACTCTATTATTTCTGTATTGTTAGTCTCCCTTACCTTACTTTTTCATACTTTATGCGAATGATAGTATATGAAGGAGTACAGTTTTTCTAATGTACATTTACCGTAGTCTTTTACCGTTGTTGGAATTTATTCCTTTCCTCTATCTTGCTGTATAATAATAATAAAAAAAAACTTTTATACCTTATTGTAGAGTGTGATATATCTTATGATGTATGTGTGTGTGTGTATATATATATATATATATATATATCTATATATATATGTGTATTTTTTTTTGTTTGTTTTTTTGTTTTTGCTATGGCTGACAAAGATAAAGCTGGGCTGGATTTAAGAAGTGTGAATTCCATTTTCAGATGCCCACACACTTTGTGTGTATTGTTTAGGTCCACTCCATCTGCAGGAAAACTGTTCTGTCTGTCATGCTTTCAACTCAATAGCTCTGGTTTGAATGTAAGAACAAGCTTGTTCTGAAGGGATTACTCCCCTCTTCTTTTAGTGAGGTACTATCTGGACCTTCCCCCTCTCCAAGTACTACTACTGTCATCTTCCAAATAGTCAGACAAATTTAAGAAGAGGCCTTTATCAGATCTGACAACGTTCTCAGACCCTAAAAAGAAAAAACTCAAGTCATCTGATCCGACTTAAACCTCGGATCCTAAATTGGAAAAAAAATACTCCTCAGATCTGACCTCTCCATCGGTTCCAGAATCAAACATGGCTAAAGGTACTTAGGATCAGAGTGCTTCAGATCCGACACAGAAGGCATCGGATTTGACACTCAGCATTCCCTGTCTCCCGAAAACCAGATACTGACCATCAGTGGACCCAGTCCCCTCTAGGGTCCCTTCTCCTTTTTGGAGAGACCAAAATCCCCATCAGTAGTTTCTCACTCTTCTAGGAGCCTTACAGAAGAAGATGCAAAGAGGTTACTGAGAAAGATTCTCTTGGCACAGAGCATGTCAAGCATCCTGTCTGCTCCTACCCCTTTGTGTCAGAAGATCCAATCTTCCACTACAACTCCTTTGCAAGTTCCTCCTCCAACTCCGTACTCAAGTCGTGGAGTTTTGAGATCTGAGTCATCCAGGTCTGTCTTCATTGAATCTAAGAATTTCATTATCCTCTGATCCGGAGCTCACTCTGAGCTTTTTGGTTCCATTGGATCCAGAGAGCTGTATTAGCTGGGGGGCTACCCTGTTGGGTCTGGGGAGTCACAGTCAACTCACAAGTTTTTGGAGCTGTTTATACAACTCAGAGCTCGGCAAAGGTTAGTTCGGCACTGACTTCTGGGAGTTCTCCTGGGAGCAGGGAGGGACTATGTTCCTAAGGCTTGCCCTTACGGATCCAGGGTCCTCTTCCTCTCTGGGGGGGTTTGCCTTTGAGGTCATGGAGAGAGCCTTGTCTGCTTCCATGACAAAGCCCATTCCCTTCCCCTAGGATCATCAGTCTGCAAGCTTGCCATCTCTTCACTTGGAGTCTCATTTATCCTCTCCACAGGGATAGCTGGTACCAAACCCCAGACTTCCCAACAAGGGATATCTCCCCAGAGCATCCCACTGAAGAGATCTCTAAGAAGAGATCATGCAAGAGGAACCACAGAAGATACAGACTTTAATGAAGGTGAAGGGTCCCCACTGTCACCTCCTGAAGACATCCAGTTTGGAGATATCCTTGAAATCCTGAAGCAATGATGTGGTTGGAAGTCCAGCAACCCCTCGTCTGAGGAGTCTATATTCCTGGAGCTATTCAGTACCAGCCTGGCTACCTCCTGGGTGACTCTGCCCACTGATGACCTCATAGATTTGATCTCTTGGTGGGCATGGAAGGCCCTGGATACCATTGAGCAAGTTCCCCAGAGATTGGACAAAATTTTGACAGCACCAGGAGATGGGCAGTTTTAGACAAAAGGGGTGCCTGTAGATGGTCATGGTTGTGCCGGTGGCCACTAGAGGAACTCGCCGAATAAAGTTCCACTGTCCATCCACCAAACAAAAAGTGTCTGGCAATGGACAGGTTTGGGAAGCATGTCTATGCTTCAGCGACCATTGCCTTAAGTTCTCTGAACCATTTGGCACATTTCACCAGGTTACAGAGAGACCTAATTAAGGAGCTCTCTGATAGCCTTTCAGGATCTGTTTCTGATGAGATACAGGCATCTGTCACTTCTCAGTTGGCTGCCCTGCAATTAATTTCCAATTCTTCCATGAGGCTAATTTCGCAAGTGGCCAAAGGAACCTCAAGGGCAGTGGGTTCTGGTGATTCCATAAAGAGGCACGCCTGGATGCGCTTAGGTGACTTTGCAGAGCCCTTCAAGTCTTCGTCAATGCTTCCTTTGACAGAATGTCCTTGTTTAGCCCAAACGTTAAAGGCACTTTATCTGGGTGTGAAAAGGATGGAAAGACCCTGTATGCCTTGGGTGTACGTTTTTCTACGCCTCAAAGATCCTTCCCCAGGAATCAGATATACTGGAAAAATGTGATTCAAAAATTTCCAGGGTCCTTTCCAGGACACATGTGGAGGATGTTCCCCAGGGGCAGAGGGGGGGAACTCCAATAGTGGACGCTGCCCTTCTGGCAGAGGTGGCCTGTAAAACCAAGAGTCCAGAGATTCTTTTTTGTTAGACCCTTTCAGCGCTCCTAAAAAGAGGCCCAATTGTCCCCATCTGGAGGCAATCGGGGAGTCATTTATCCCTGTATAAGAGAGCCTGGCTAGAGGTAACAGATACATGGGTCCAGTGGATCATTTCCATAGGTTATATAATACCCTTTTTCCTTTCACCTTCAGTCTCAAGAAAAATCCCTGATTTTCCACCCAGTCATTGGGAACAAGTAGCACTTCAGGTACAAAAGCTGCTAGAAAAAAAGTCATCCAAGAGGTCCCACCAGACCAGATGGAATCCGGAACTTACTGAAGATTCTTTTAAGTGCCAAAGAAGATATGGGACCTGAGACCAATCTTGGATCTCAGCAACTTGAGCAAATCAGTTAGATGCGCCAGGTTTTGGATGGTCATGGTTCAGTCCTTTGTCAAATTTCTGGGAAAGGATGATTGGATGTTCTTGTTAGACCTTCAGGATGCATACTATCACATAAAGATGAACAGGCAGTCCAGAAGGTACTTACACTTCCAGCTGGGAGCCAGTAATTACCAATTCAGAGTTCTGCCCTTTGGACTCACCACAGCCCACAGGGTGTTCACGAAATGTTTGGCAGTTGTAGCAGCTCAGTTGAGACTGCAAGGATTCCAGGTGTATCCATATATAGTTCACTGGCTCATTACCACCCCAACCAGGCATCAAGTAACAGAGGCAAGAAGTCAGGTTCTTTAGACATGCTCTTATCCTGGGATAACCATAAACTATGAAAAGTCTCATTTCAAACCTACTTAGAAGTTGGAGTTTTAGGAGCAGTGTTCAGCACAAAGTCAGTAATAGTTTCATTGCCTCCTCTGTGTTCAGACCTTAAGAACACAGGTCAGGAAAATAATCTGCAGTACCAAACTTTCTGCCCTCTTGCTTCTTCAGGCTGTAGCATCAGTGGCAGTGGCAATAACTCTAGTGCCATTAGCCAGGTTCTACATGAGGTTTCTACATTGGATGCTAGCCACACAATGGTCAATACTTTATCAACTTATATCAACCCTGATATGTATACACAAATTTGCAAGAGAGATCCCAGATAGTGGATTCAATCAGAAAAGGTTCTACAAGGCTGGGTCTGTTCATTCCCCCCTCAGCCCAAGGCCATAGTGACCACAGATGCTTCCCAGTTGGGGTGGGGGGGCATTACCTGGGGAAGATGGTCCAAGACACTTGGTCCCCCAAAGAGGTCAGTTTGCATGTCAATATTATAGACATGAGAGAAGTGCTTTTTAACATTGCAGGCCTTTCAAGATGCGCTCCCCTCTGGGGTGACACTCCTCTGGGGTGATTGCAGTTCAAATGGACAACGTGTCAGTAGTTTGGTACATCAGCATACAAGGAGGGACCAAACCTTATCCCTTGTGTTGGATAGCGCACAGAGTGTGGCAGTGGACGATCTCATCCAACCGTTCTCTAATCCCAACGCACATTCCGGGGAAGTCCAGTGTGATAGCAGACAAAATGAGCAGATGCATTCTTCTACCTTACGAATGCCAATGTGGCGGAAATGATTTTTTTGTCAGTGGGGCCAGCCTTGCTGTAATTTTTTTGCTTCTCCCCTAAACAACTATTACTTTGCCCTGATTCCCCCACAGGGGGGTCACCAAGGAACACTTTACTTCATGATCCTGCTTTATGCGTACCCACCAATCCCACTAATTTTCAAATTCCTGCAGAAAACTGCCATGTTGAAGATGAAAGTTATCCTCATTGCAGCTTTTTGGCATCAACAGATTTGGTTCCTCTTCTTTTGGACTCACTTAATCCATCCACCATTGATTCTGGATCCGACTCTAGACCTCCTGTCTCATCCCAACAGGCATGATCCATCCAGACATATTGAACCTCAAGTTAACTGCCTGACTTCTCCAATTCCATTAATAGCCAGGCAACCTATGCTGTCCTCTCCAGTCTGTTAGATACTTTTATCTTCCCATAAATCATCTATATGTAAATTCTACTCCAGTAAATGGAGAAGATTTTCTTTCTGGGCCTGCCAAAATAATGTTGATCCCTTTTCATAGTGTCCTTGAATATTTAGCCTTACTTGGGTCCTCCACAGTGAGGAGCCAGCTAGCGGCAATATCACATTTTCACATAAGATTTGAAGGTACTCCTGTTGCCTCCCATAGACTGTGCAAAACCTTTTGTGAAGTACTCTTCCACTCAAGTCTCCTTTTAGGGACCCTACTCCTCCATGGAACCTTAATCTGGTACTGCAGCAAATTAGTCAAACCCCCCCCACCCCCATACCTCTCAACCTGGAAACATCAAAAATCTGGACAAGGCTCATGGAAAATAGTTATCTGTATGCTGATTAATGTAAAATTTGAATGCATGATTACGTAACCCCACCCACTCCAATGGAATTGTGAGATACCAACTTTCAAACGTAAACTGAAGAACAGACAACCAAAATATGGCACCAAAGTTCCCCTGCAGCCATTCCAATGTCCCATAACTTGGCTCTTTCTCCCCATTTACCATAAACACTAATGTGTGCATACTGCTTTACTTCTACAATGATTATTTGGATTTTATTTTTACATTTTATAGCACAATGTGCAAACGCTAATAGAGATCTGCTAAACAAAGCAATAATGTCTCTCAATGAAAATAGACTTGGCATTAAAACTTTTCTGCCCTTGAAACTCACATTCATTGAAACAGCATTGAAACCCACACCACATCCATAGAAAATACATCTGGCCAGTGGTGGATAAAGATTACCTTTGGGCTGTTTTCAAATCATAGGCCCCTTGCACACAAAACAAGAAACATACATGCATTCTTTGATACACCTTCCTGACTTTATTAAATTATATTCCTTGTATAATACAGCACACTTGTTAGACTTAAGTTAGAGAGCATTTTAAATGTATTGTTTGAACATTTTTCCAGTTGGCAATGAAACAAAATGCATGAACCAGTAATGACAAAACTTTCCATCATATATATATATATATATATATATATATATATATATAGAGAGAGAGAGAGAGAGAGAATGACAGTAGTGTAAGCCATAGGTATCTTGCACAGCTTTGGAAAGTTGATGGAATAAAATGTGTTACCAGCATGCATTTCACTGCCAAGTCTTGAACCCAGGAACCCCTGTGCACTACAGTCAAAGCAACATACCCTTGTCAAATAAGCAGTTTCCTGAAAGTCAGAAAGACTGAAATTTAAATGGCTATCATTTAGTGAATTCAGTTCTCACTTCTCACCATAGCTCTCAACATCTTAGCACAAAAAACCTGGACTAGGCCATTAATGGGGGAATGCACTCCCAAAAAAGGAACACATTTTGAATACTGATCTTATAAACTTAGAAAATTGAAAAAATTAAGTTTGTGTGGCAGCAACTTGGGCTGCTCCCCTTGTTACTCATTACAAATTGGATATGGCCTCCAGGGGCAGAATATCATTTTGTTCAGTGGTGCTCAGGAATATCCTTCCTTGAGTCCACCTGGGGATTTAGGTAGCTGGGGACTCTGTCCCATAAGTTGAGGACAGAATGAAAATTGTCAACTTCAGATAAAGAAGTTAATGTACTCACCATAACGTTCTCTCTGTGTTATCCATTTTCATTCTTCCTCAAGTCCCCTCCCACTGTACCCCTGCCCTGTAGTCTCTTGGAAGAATGAGTGTTTTTAAGTATGCCATTTCCTTGGAAGATAGCTCCAGATATAGTCTCCTCTCTGTGTAACGGCAGTATGTTTTTCTGCTGTTATTAACAAGCAAACAAGATTTATGGTAATTGGAGTTGGTGCATTGTAGGGAAGGGAGTAGTTTGAAGGTTTTCGGTTGCCACAGACTTTTGCAATGGCCGAGTCAGATACAAGGGATCGGATCCAAACCCATAAATTGAGGAAGAATGAAAATGGACAACATAGATGGAACACTATGGTGAGTACATAACTTTTTCCCCACCAGTTGGTTGCTCCAAGTTAAGGTTGACCCTTCTTAAGCACATATTAAAGCCTGTGTTCCCACTTAACACAGATTGCTGTCTGTTCATGTATTCTCTGTTCCCTTTCCATATGTGAGAAACCGCTTATTTGCTTTCAGGAAAGATAAAAGTTAACTTTTTGTTTTAAAAAGGTGCACTGGTTACCCTTAAAGAAACTAAATTGTACAGTTACATTTAATGCATTAAAGTACTAAATCTGCTGAGATGGTAAAGCTGCTAAGAAGGCAACTACTTTTTTATAGCTATTCACTTGTGACGATTTCCAGCAAAATTTGTTTTCAATGACCTACTTGTTAATATCCCTTTAAGTGTTATTACATTGTATCTTGTAGATTTCACTCGGCATGTTCAAACCTCTAATGTTTAATTGCATCACCTGCAATTTACTTATCTCCAACTAAAAGCAAGTGGTAAAGGTATTTTGTTCTTTGAATCACAAGTCCTACTACACTGTTTGTGGAACATGTGTTAACTTGGTACTGTTTCTATCATGGCTCTCTTCCTTATAAAAGGCAGCTCCCAGAAGGAGATTTTTGATACTGCAATTAAATGTCACACAAACAACTAAAATTTCACACAATTATTTATGGAAACTCAAACCAGGCTGGCAGGTTTATTTTTGCGTGTTTTTCAAGGTACTGAATCTGTCGGCCTGGTTTGAGTTTCCACAAAACGCTGTGTGATTTTGATTTTTGATACTAGTTTATCAGAACATTTATCCTTGTAGTTTGTTGTACACCAGAGTTCTTTGCTTAGAACCCTATTGTTAGTTGTCCATGCGCTGTCTTTCAGCAGGTGTTGTATATAGACCTGGTATGAATTATCACAACTGTATTAATTGTAATCATCTCTGCGGTTTGTTTGACCCCTCATTAGGACTATTAGTGTTGTGGAGGCATGCTAAATTGATGCTTTGACCAGCTCTGCTGTCAGCTGGTTATGACTGAACCTGTTGAGGTTCTGACTGCTCAGACATCTCTTCAGTGTGGCATCACTTTTCATGTTGAGTCTTAGATTGGGGTAGACAGACCAACTCTATCTTATGTGGAATGTGGTTTGTACTTGAACTTCTATTTGACTACAGACTTTCCCTTAAGGACTTTGGTAGCTGCTGTAGTTAGTTCTTCCTTCCTTGCTGTCTAAAGAACATATCTAGGATCAGGCGCGCATAACCTGACCATAATCTTAGCATTGTTGTTCATGCCCTTGTTAAGTCATAATTTGATCATCACACCACCATGTTCCTGGGTTGCCTGTAAGTGATGTGCTGTGGTTGTATTTAATTCAGAATGTAGTCAGTGTGCTCATGAAGGGTGACATGTTTTTCTAATGTAGTGTTGGCTCTACATTCTTTGCAGTGGCTTCCATTTAACTTCAAAATTGCCTTCAAGGGTACTGATCCTGGTTTACTTCAGCTGTACCTGATCCAGGTCCTACCTGTGTGAAATGCCCAGTTACTCATTCTCACCTTGGTGGAACATACTGATCCACTACCATGGGATAGGTGGAGATGCATAACAGTTCATTAATCTGTTAAACTTGGTGTTTTGTATTGCAGACCCAGGTTTATTGAATTTTCATCTTCATATTCAACTAAACAAATTTGTTTGCATATTTATCTACATAGTCAGACCTCTACAATTTGTTTAGGCACAGAGTTGTTGGTGGTGCTATTTTTTCTGAAAGTGTACTATATTTACTGATTTTTTTGTGCACCTTGGGATTTATAAAAGGTGTATTTTTTTTTCTTCTGCATGTAATTTATAGAGCTGTAGACTAACAAGTACAAATTGTTATCCTTTATAAGCAATTACAAGTCAAAAAACTTAGTTTAGTAAAAACGTAAGTAAATAGTCTCTTGAAGTTGCAGAAAATGACCTAGATGTTCTTCGTGTTTTACTGTTGCAGTCATCACATTTGTGTTATCCGTCCAGGGGTAGCCCTCAGTCGGCCCGAATACCAGAGGCTTAGTATTTCTGCGTCAGTTGCTGTCGCTCCAGGACTGACATCAGGTTGTCAGTGATGTAAAATCAGGCAGCCGACGCCATTACATTGGTCTTTCTTGCCAAGGAGCCCGAAGCAGAAGCAGTTCACATGAGTGCTGGTGTTCTTCGTGTTTCACTGTTGCAGTCATTACATTTGGGTAATCTGCTGGCAGGTTGCCCTCAGTCGGCCTGATTAACAAAGTCTCGGGTCCTGCGTCGGTTGCTGTCCTTTCTTCCATGACGTCAGGTCATCAGGGGTATAAAACATGCATCCGATGCCATTACATCAGTCTTTCTTGCCATGCGGTGCCCAAAGCAGAAGCAGTTCGCAAGTGCCGGTCGGCCGACTCCTGAAATTTTCGTTTTCGAGTCTCAGAACCAAAGTCTTCAACTTAAAACTACGTACCCCATTGGGGAAACTTTTTCTTGCTCCTTACCAATGTCAATAAAAGTTAATAATTGCATTACTTGTGGAAAGCAAATACCTCACAAAGATTTTCATTCGTACTGTATTCCTTGCCTAGGCCCTGACCACGATGTACCTTGCTGTCAGTTTTGTGCTTTATTTAATCAGCGCACTATCCGTCGTCAGTACATTTTTGCCTCCAAGTATTTCGGTTCTCGGTTTAGTTATCCAGAAATGTCGGTTAGCCATCCGACTACTGGGATTCCGAAAAAACACAAAGATAAAGACAGAGACAGGCTGCCGAAGTCCAAAACTGCCGACGCTTCTCCTAAGCCAGTCGCCAGTACTCAGGCGCTTTCACAGCCCCTGATACCCACTACTTCTGATTCGCCGGCCTCTACTGACACCCATTTGGAGTCTGTTATGCCGTGAGATGCTTCACCTATGGAACCCACGGCTGTCTCTATCTTGGATGGGTCCGGAGCCGCAGTGCAGGCAAAGGCTTCTGAGGGTGTATTCAGGCCTACAGACTTGCATATTAAACTGACTCCACCTTCATTATTAAGGCCTAAATCTCGATCTATGTCTAAAAAACCGACGCCCAGGCCACATGTTCAGGCCCCTATGCCTAAAAACAAATGATCAAAATGGCTGAAGATCTAATTACTCTAATCAGGGGTAGTCAAACCCCCCCCCCCCACCCCACCCCAAGAGGCCTAGGCCTAGGGCTGAGCTTGATTATGAATCTTCTGATCAGATTTCTGTTTCTTCTGACTCTTCTAATGACCTGGATTTGTCCATACCTACTTATGAGGATTCTGATGCAGAGGATTCCATTCCCTCTGCTTCCCTCCTGAGGATTTTTCTTTTGGGGAAACTTTACATACCTTAAGGGAGCATTTCCACTGGGAAAGTCAGGAATTTTCTGATTCAAAAAAGAAGCTTAGGGATTTCCTTCTTCTACCTCAGCATAGGCCTTTGGCTATACCTCCTGTACTAGACATTGTTGATGTGTTTTCGTAATCCAGTATGGCCCCTGATTCCCTGCCTCCAGCTCCTAGTAAACCTGACTGGTACTACAGGGTTCCTGAGTCCCACAAGTTCCTTTTCAAAAATCCTGTTGCAGATCCAGAAATCATTTCTCAGGGGCCCAAGGGCATTAAGGCTTCTACTGCTAAAAATCATACCCCTTCTAATAGAGACTCCAGGGCGCTGGATAGATTGGGTAAGAAGGTTTATACTTGTGCAACCTTTGCAGTCAGGCCAGTTTCATATGTTAAAATATCAACAGCAAATTATTGGACTGCTTAAACAGAAAATGATGATGATTCCTGACTGTGTGGAAAATAAAGATTTACAAGATTTATTGCATTCTGCTGAACAAGTTAGAAAACATACTTTGCAATGTGGTTTTTGATACTTTAGAGTCCTCCTGCAGGGCTGCTGTTACTGGGTCTGTGCTTAGAAGGCATGCTTGACTTAAAGAGCAATCTTTGCCTGATCATGTTAAAGCGAAATTGTTGGATGCTCCTTCAAATCAGGACCGCTTGTTTGGCAATAAGGCTTAAGAAGTTCTAAAAAAGATGGAAAATCAAGCTAAAATCTATGCAAACTGTTAAAGATTTCTTACAAGTGCAACCTCCAAGATTTAGTAGGCACTGGCCTACTAACAACTGGTGTTTCCAGCTCCTTCCAGGTCCTCTGAAGCCAAACCCAGACACACCAAAAGCACCAGGTTTCAGTCCCAGGGGACTCTCGGAACTAAGCAGTGGGGGGGCCTCCACTTCCAAATCTGGAAATAACAAGACACCCCCCTATGGTAAACAGTTTCAATGACTTCCTTTTAAAATGATCAAGCACTTGCCTTTTAGCCGCCCCTTTGGGGGGAAAGATTGCTCTTCATGCAAAGAACTGGGAACTCATAACCCAGGACAAATGTATTTTAAATATAGTGTCCCTGGGATACAGATTTCATTTCCACACGTTGCCAACACCAAACGGTTGGCCAGACCTGCCCCCAAATCAGTGGTCAGAGGCTCAAAAACAAGTATGTTCCCTCTTAAACATGGGGGCTGTTCAACCAGTACCAGAAGAGGAAAAGGGACAAGGTTTCTATTCCAGGCTTTTTCTGGTACCCAGAAAAGACAGATCATGGTGTCCAATTCTGGACCTGTCTACTCTAAACACCTTTCTGGTCATTCCAAAATTCAAGATGCTGACTCTTCACCAGTTACTTCCTATGCTAGGCAAAGATGCCTGGTTGGCAACTCTAGATTTAAAAGAAGCATACCTGCACATCCCAATCAGGGAATCTTGCAGAAGATACCTACACTTCAAAGCAGGCTACTTGCATTATTAGTTCTTTGCAATGCCCTTTAGCTTGTCTACTGCACCCTGGTTATTCACAAAGAGCCTGGCTCCAGTTATTGGATTTTGCAGGCAAAGAAATATTCAAATATATCCATACCTGGATGATTACTAATTCAGGCAGAAAACCAGGGCATACTTCTAAATCATCTGGCATTTGTAAAAAGGGTTCTAACTTGTCTGGGGTACACCATAAACAAAAAGAAATCACAACTGGTACCCTCCCAACAGATTACATAACTGGGTGCAAGCTTGAATACAACTGCCCAGATGGCTTTCCTCACACCAGAGAAGCAAATTCAATTTGTAACTTACTTCAAACAAGTGGCCACAAAAACTCTATCTGAAAGACAAATACTGCAAGCCTTCGGGTTCATGGCCTCTTCCATTCTTCTAATTCCATATGCAAGACTGCATATGAGGAAAGTACAGTGGTACTTAAAAAGTCTATGGAGTCAACATTTTCACAGCTTGGAAACAGTGATTCCTATTATACCTTGCCTATGCCTGGAATTCCTATGGTGGGCAGAGGCCTGCCACCAAAACAAGGGACTGCTATTCACACTACCCCCTGCCGCTCAAAGCCTAACTACAGATGCATCAGACTATGCATGGGGGCTCACCTCGCAGGAAAGTGCATTCAGGGCAAATGGAACCCAAATCAAATGCACCTACATATCAATCAAAAAGAAATGTTAGCTGTACAGAATGCTCCGACAGCCTTCAAGGACTACTTTCTTCCAGGACAACTAATGGCAAAGACTGACAACACCATGGTTATGTTGTACATAAACAAGCAGGGGGGTACACATTCTTACTTCCTCTGCAGACTAGCCATGGCATTGTGGAACACAACCTTGAGCTACCAAGTGCACTTGCAAGCTCGATTCCTGCCAGGAAAATTGAATACACTGACAGATGGACTAAGCAGAAATCTCATGGACCCACATGAGTGGAAACTGGAACCACAGATTTTCAACACGTTGGCAATCAAATGGGGGAGCCCAGACAGATCTATTTGCCTCCCCCCAGAGCTAGTTTTGCACAAGGACTCCCCACAAAGAAGCCTGGAAAGTGAATGCTCTGTCCTTCAGCTGGAAAAACCTATCAGTCTACGCCTTTCCTCCTCTGCCTCTGCTCTCCAAAGTTCTGCTAAAAGTCAAACAGGACAAACCAAAAAGGATTTTGGTTGCTCCAGACTGGCCATGCCAACACTGGTACCCACTCCTGTGCAGTGTGTCACAAACATCTCCATGGCACCTGCCTCAGACCCCTTCCTTGCTGTCTCAGCAGGAGAACCAAATTCTGCACCCTCAGCTTCCAACATTGAACCTTGCAGCCTGGCTAATCACTTAAATTCACCCTTATCATCCCTCAGCAAACCTGTGATGGATGTCATCTTGGAGGCGAGAAGACCTAGTACTAGAAAATCTTATGCTGACAAATGGAAAAGATTCTGTGCCTGGAACCAATTTTTAGGGATGAGCACAGCAGCGCCCAGTTTACCTCAGATTTTGCAATACTTAACCAAGATGCTTCACAAGGGCCTGTCTTTTTCCAATATTAAAATCCACGCTTCAGCTATTTCAGCTCACTATAACACAGAACCACCTCTCTTCTCTCATCCCCTGCTCAAGCAGTATCTCAGAGAGGCAAAGAACTTGAGACCACCCAAGAGAGCCCCCTGCCTGGGACCTTAACTTTGTTATCGAAAAGCTCACTCTACCTCTTTTCGAGCCAGCTGCTACTGCAGACTTAAAATTGCTTTCTTGGAAAACAGCCTTCCTTTTAGCAATCACTTCAGCTAGAAGGATATCTGAATTACAGGCCCTTATGGCAGTGAAGCCTTTCATCATCTTTCATGCGGACAGGGTATCTCTCAGGACCAATCCATCCTTCATGCCCAAGGTGGTTTCCAGTGTGGCTCTTAATCAGTCCATTCTTTCCCAATCCACAGAACAAAGGGAAACGGATTCTGCATTCCTTGGATGTGCACAGACAATTTAGATTCTATTTGGACAGGACTAAACTCTAAGAAAATCTGAACAATTGCTGCTAGCATTTGCTGCAGAGGAGAAGGCTATTTCAAAACAAACCATTTCTAAATGGATAAGCCATTGCATTCATTTCTGCTGTAAACACCATGGAAAACCTATCCCCAGGGGATCAGATCTTACTCCACCAGGGCTGCATCTACTTCTGCGGCCTTTCTCAGAGGTGTTCCTACCAGGGATATTCTAGAAGCTTCTACCTGGAGTTATGTACATACTTTCACCAAGCATTATCATTTACCAATTTTCTCTAAATCCAGAGCTGGCGTTGCCACTGCTGTGTTGCAGGGCCTTATAGCTGGCCCTAATGCTGTATAAACTCCTCCTCCCAGCCATAGCTTTGGGAATCTATCCAAATGTAATGACTGCAACAGTGAAACATGAAGAACATAGTACAGTTGTGTACACTTACCATAAATGTAGATGTTCGAGTGTATTCACTGTTGCAGTCCTGGTTACCCTCCCTCCAGCCCCCTACTTTTCTCTGGCTATACCTCTACTTTCTTTTACTATGCTTAAAAGCCTTTTTGGTTGGATTTTTGTATTTTTAATTTTATTTGCTCCCCATTAAGGGGGCACCTGACATCTGGGGCAAGAAAAACTGATGTAATGGCGTCAGATGGATGTTTTATATCCCTGATGACCTGATGTCATGGAAGAAGGGACAGCAACTGACGCAGGACCCACGACTTTGTTAATCAGTCTGACTGAGGGCAACCTGCCAGCAGATTACCCAGATGTAATGACTGCAACAGTGAATACACTCGAACATCTACATTTATGGTAAGTGTACACAACTGTACTGTCTGCCGCTACCTGAGTTTTCATTTCCGAATTGAAGTTTAAGTCTTCTAAAGCTAAGTACCTTGTTGGTGGGATCCTTTTTTCTTGCTCTAACCGATGTCAGAAAAAGTTAACAATAGTCTCACCTGTGGAAAGAAAATACCACACCGAGACTTCCATTCTTACTGCATCACCTGTTTAGGCCTAGACCACGATGTCCCCCACTGTCGCTTCTGTGCTTTGTTCAACTCCAAAACTATACGTCATCTGGCCCTTATTGTAGCTAAATATTTTCACTGTCAGTCCTCGAAGTCCGATATGGCTTTGGTAAGCCATCCGACTATCAATCTTCCAAAAAAAGTAAGGATAAAGACAGAGACCGACCGCATTGGTCCAAAACTGCCGACGATGCTTCCGTTAAGCTAGTCGTCAGTTCTCCAGTCCTCAGTGAGACGTTTTTGCAGCCCCTGATGCCTGCTTCTATGGATTTGCAGGCTGCTACCGAGACCCTTTCGGAGTCCGGTATGCCTCGAGACTCTTCCTCAACTAAGGATCCTTCGGAAGTCTCTACTTTGGATGGATCCAGAGCTGCTGAGCAGGCAACGGCTGCTGAGGAAGTACTTCGCACTACCGATACTCAACACAGACCGACGACTTCTTTCGTGTCTTCAGTTCTTTCTAAAACTACTGAGTTTCTAAGGCCCAGGTTACTAGCCACACCCAAAAAACTGATGACCCAAGCTCAGGCACCTGCTTCCTTGCCTCAGTCTCCAATTCTTAAAATGGCGGAAGACCTTATTATGCCTATTATGGGAAGCCAGGCTACCCCTTCCAAAAGAAAGAGACTTGTCCCCAGTAGTTTTATCTGAACAGGAGTCCGATGACTCTGATGCATGTGAATATGAAGATATGCAGTCCCCCTCTGCTTATGAGGATTCTGATGTAGAGGAATCCATTCCTTTTGCCTCTCCACCCGAGGATTTTTCATTTGGGGAAACCCTATGTACTTTAAGGGAGCATTTCCAATGGGAATGTCAGGACCACCCTCATTCAAAAAAGAGACTCAGGGAATTCGTAGATCTACCAAAGCACAGACCTTTGGCCATTCCTCCTGTCCTGGATGTTGTGGATGATGTTTTTATGCAATCCAGTCTGACTCCTGACACCCTACCTCCTGCTCCCAGGAAACATGGCCGGTATTACGGAGTCCCTGACTCTCTCAAATTTCTTTTCAAAAATCATACTGCTGACCCCAAGGTCATTTCTCAAGGACCTAAAGGAATCAAAGCAACTTCAGCTAAGAATCCCACCCTGTCAGATAGGGATTCCCGAGCATTAGACAGACGGCGTAAAAAGTATACACCTCTGCTACTCTGGCTATTAGAGCATTAAATTGTCAGTTCCACATGTTTAAATACCAGCAACATACCATGGAACTCCTCAAAGAAAAAATATCTTCTTTTCCTGCTTGTGCAGAAAATAAAGGAGTAAAAGAGTTAATGCATCTAACCGATGATGCATTGCTAATTTAAGCCATTGTATAGGTTCATACTGGTTAACCATCACCAGGGTTTTACAAAAATAGCCATGCATCCTCACCCATTTTTTTCCCAAAGTTCCTTGGAAACCTATCTGGTAAGGTATTATTAGTAAAGAGATAGCTAAGGGTCATATGTGTGTGTGTGTGTGTGTGGGGGGCATTAGTTGAGGATTAATTTACTTGCTATCGACCTCTGTCTATCAGGGCACTGGGACTAGACCGGGGTCGAAATTTTCAATTTCCCATCCAGTGATCAAGATTTCTTTTGAATAGGGTTAAGGATGAACTGAAGTTAAATACCTCTTTTGTCATACTTCTTTGCATGCAAACTGGTTTCTTCCATCCATTGCTGATGGAAATGCTGTTCATAAACAGATTAGCATTAGTGTGTTACTAGGTATTATACTCTGGGAGGAAAGCCGCTTCCATGGCCCACTAAAAGGCGTGTTCAGCTGTTGAAGTCACAGCTTCTGTGACTCGTCTTAGGAGTGTTTCTTTCTGTTAGTTGTGATGTTATAAACATTTCTTAGGCTTTTTCCAGACTTTTTGCTTTATTCAGTCTCACAGTAAGGTAGAATTTGGGCATGAGATCCTTAAAAGTTTTCTATAAAGCCACATTTCTGTCTCCTTACGAGCATGCATCTTATTGCTTTTTCTTGAGAAGCCTGCCTTGCTAATAACAGCCAGAATAGGGTAGATTACTTATGTTGCACCTTCTGCAATTCCATATCCTTAAAATGAATCAGTCAGTCAGAGTAGGAACTATCCTGAAGTCCCCTGAGTAGCAGATTTGCCCTTTTTCTTCAGATAGCTACCTTTTCTTTTAAGAGTGTATTAGAAGGGAGTATCCTCTTTCTTTCTATCCATTTTGTGTGAAAGTGCAGAAGGAATGATGATTCTTACTCTTTATACTGGCAGTCTTTTTGTCTCTATTGATTCTGTGGAACAGTGGTAGACTTGGACATCCCTCCTGAATGATTAACTTTGAAGGATCTATAGTAGGTACAAACATAATTAAGCTTGGTTTGCCTTTAACATATCTCAGAACAGCATTTAGAAAGTTTGTTTGATAAAATGATAAGCCATTATAGTATCTCTGTATACTACCCGTTTCCAGTGATTTTCAGTGCCATTTATCTGTTTTTTCTGATTGGTTTTCTTAAAGTTCAAAATCCTTAAATTCAGATTTATAAAAGATTTAATCACATGATGGTGTTATTAATGTGTCCTAAACAGACATATTTTGAAGTTGCAGTCATATAATATTTATAACATCAGTTTTTATTGATGCAAGTATTTCTGTCTCTAAGAGTAGTACAAGAATGTTGTACTGATTTTATTTTTTCCCCCCAATTCTTAGTCTGACCCTTTTGGGAGCAGTGATCCTTTCGCACCTTCAAGTGTACCTTCTAAAGGACAAGGTGAGAGAGAGAAGTTTTTACTTTGTAAAATCAAATGCCTGAACACCAATGCTAGTATTTTGATTCAGATGCAGATAGCATAATGTTACTGCACAGTAAATAGTAAAAGCAGGATACGTAACCAAGTTTAGAAGTAACATATTGGAATAGTGATCCTCAGTTGTGTATTAAACTAAAGAATTCAAAAGCATGTCAAAAACATTGTATTTCTGTAGTATTTGTGTCACGTCTGATGTATGTATGTGTTTTTCCCCCTAGTACTGGTGAAGTGATGCTTATTCATTGTGCATATGTGCATGTTCTTCATACCCAGATAACCCAAGATTAATTAGTGACCCATATGCTGGAGAATCCATCTAGGAAGGTAAAAGAATGATGAGAAAGTACCTGTCTGCCTCTGCCTGGATGTCCTGGATCTGTGCATCTATTTGCAAGGGTGGGGCACAGCTTTTGAAAGGCTTAGACCACTCACAGAATACATTCTTTTTTCCTGTCTGTGCCCCACTGTTGGCTTATCTTCCCTCTCCTGGCCATTTGGCCCATTTGTTTCTGCATCACCAGGCCGTGGATCAACTGGACCATCCTTCTGACAGTCATTCACGATGGTGCGTGAGATCTGTTTTTTTAACTTATGCCCTACTGTTTCCTCATTGATGCTTAGCTCATGGAAGGGGAACATGTAATGGGCAGACCACACTGGTCATCTCTCATTGCCAGAAAGTAGCTGTTCCCCTCCCCTCAAGCATGGTAAGTGGTGTGGTTTTCCCGGTCTCTGCCAGAGAAATTGCACTTCCTTTTGTGCTGCCTGAGCCGTCTTTGACAGATACAGATTGCACAACTATCCCTTTGATGCTTTTGTACAGGTATGGGAGAAGAAATAAACCTTTAGAAAAGCTCTTCCTTATTGCTTCCTGTATCAAAATTTATTTATTTATTTGCATCTGTTTACCGGGTAGTGTCCGACTGGGCCAGAAGCCCAGGGAGAAAAGCTCCAACAAGAAAAATTAACAGAATATCAGAATAACAGCAGTGGAAAATATACAGAAAAGTATCACATACTGTGTATAAATATAGGAATGTATGATAAGAGTTAGAAAAGATTACAAGGGCGCAGGTTCATAATGTTATTGAATATACAAATCTTGAAAACAAAACAAATAGTAACTTGCTGCCTCATAGAAGAGTTATAAGTTGGTATGTGTACAGAGTGGATTTATTTGTTTTTATTTATTGGCATTTGTGTATGGAGAAAGTCCACTGGGCCAAAATAGGTCCAAGGAGAAAAGCTACAATGCAACAGAGAAGGCCTTACATAAAGTTTCAGAAAAATATTCAGTTTCAAAGATCGAGAGAATTACATAAAATAAATTATCAAAAGTGTACAGAAATTTGTTAAAACTGATAAAACTTTTTACTAACAGCAGGATTAAAATATTCATAGTACAGAGTAGAATACCAGAAAGTGGAAGAAGGGATAGAAGAGGGGGAAAAGTAGTTTGAGAGTCTGGAGAGAGAACAAGAGGAAGAATTAAGTAGATAAAAGTTTGCAAGAATTGGATAAGAACAGATTTAGGTTTGGTTTGTAGAATTAAGTAATGGCAGAGGAAGCAATTGAACAGTTTCATGACCAATTAGAGAGGCGATGATTGTACAGTGCAGTTGTGAAGTTAGTTGGGCTTTGTTGTACGCGGATAAATGTAGGTAGGTTATTCCATATTCTTTCAATATCCCAAGAGTATAATAACTCGCCTGCAGGTAATTTGGGTTTATAAACTTGAAGATGATGATGGTGTTTAGATCACCTAATGGAGTTGTAAAGGGTAGGTAGGGGGCTAAGGCCAGGGCCTTCTTGTGGTTTATGAATACATTTATGTGTAGTTGTGAGCTGAAAGAGTAATAGGTAGGTAGTGGGGGGGGTGTCTTTGTATTTTAGGGCAATACAGTGATGAGTAGAATTGTGACTGTTTGTAGCAAATTTAGGAATGTTATAGTAAGTTTCTAGTTTTGTGTTCAAGGAAGACTGCAGGTTGGTTAGTAATGGCACACCGTAGGTTAGAGAGAGTAAACAGGTAAGATAGAGGTAATACTTGTTTGGTTGGTAGGCAGAAGAACTTACTTATGTCTGCGAAGTAATCCGAGTTTTTGTGCGTCTTATAGTATTTCGGATGTGAAGATCGAATTTAAGGTTTTTATCAATTATAACCCCTAATAATTTAGTATGGGTTACTAGCTCAATTTTGGTAGAGTTAAGAGAGAATATATTGAAGTCAGCTTTATTGATAGGTGTATTTCTCTTGGGAATAAAGATCTTTAGTTTGTTTTAGTTTTTTTGGTGTTTAAAGGAAATGTCATTTTTGTGAATCCAGGTTTCCACAGTGGAAAATGCTGCTTGGGTAGTTTGTAATATATGTATGGTAGGAACAGAGCAGACTATAGTGGAGTCATCTGCATACTGGACTAGGGAGCCATGTGTGATAGATTGGTGGAGGTTGTTGATAAATGTGTTAAACAGAAGAGGGCCTATAACAGAGTCTTGGAGTAACACCTGTGGGGTTGTGAAGGTATGGGAAAATAGAATTCTGCCATTTAACAGCATGCTCTCTGTTGGAGAGAGAGCTTTTGAAACAATTAAGTGACTTGGGAGAGAAGGATATAGTGAGGGATGGTATTGAATGCTTTTGAAAGGCCCAGGAAAAGGGCTGATACATTGTGTCCTGCACCTCGGGCTTTGTTGACTATGTCTAAGAAGGAAATTAGTGCAGTGGATGTGCTGTGAAATGGGCAGAACCCATGCTGTGTTGGGAGAGAATTTTGTTTAGAAGGTAGTGTGCAAGTTGTTTTTGCATACATTTTTCTAGTATTTTAGAGATGGGGGAAAGTATAGCACTTGGTCAAAAATTAGAGATATTGGTTGATGGGCCACCTTTATGAAGAGGTAGGATGATTGCTTTTTTCCAGAGGCAGTGGACGTAGGATTCTTGGATAGATCTGTTAATAAGAATGCTGATGGGATAGGCCACTGCATCAGCAGTGATTTTAAGAAATATGACAGGAATTCTATCGGCTGAATTTGAGCAGGGCTTTAAATTCCGGAGGAGTTTTTTGATGGAGATAGGGATGGGAGAGAAATTAAATTCTGGCTGGGAAAATTGTTGAGTGCAGTTTGGTGGGGAGTATTGGAACTTGAAAAAGGGTGATATAAGGGAGGTGAAGTATTGAGGAGATTCTGAGTTAGTGTATTGCAAGGGAGGAGGAGAGTAGGGTGTAGGAATAGACTTATTTGGGAGAGGTAAAGAAAAGGTAGTAGTAATGTTAGCAATAGTATCAAAGTAGGAGTTGATGATATTGGATATTCAGGAGACATGTTGGGGTGTGGGCAGGGATTGGCTTTGGCGCCAGGGTTTAGTAGGTTATTGATGGAAGACCAGAACATTTTGGGATTATTTTTTCTATTTGTTTGCAGATTCCAGAAGTAGTACTGTTTGTCTTTAGAGGTTGGAAGGAATTTTACATTTAAGCCAGACTTTGCATGCTTTGACCCTATTACTCATGATTTCTTTGGTGGCTTTTGTTAACCAAAGGGCATGGTTGATTTTGATTCTTTTGGTTCTGGTAGGAGCTAGGCTGTCCAAGACTTTTAGATAGGCATTATTAAAAGAAGAGAAGAGCATCTTCCAGTGGAAGAGTTTTAAGAGTATTCCAGTTAAAGTTATTCAGTATGCTATTAAATGTGTAGGTATTAAATTTTGATAAGTTTGATGACATCAACTTTTAGGAAGGATGAACAGGCTCGGATAGCTTAGGGAGGGGAGGTGGTTACTAATGGAGTTGGACATAGTCCTGGAAGTTGTGTACTTGGAGGATTCTGGGATGGACCCTTCACTGGTTTTGTTGATGTAACCAGTAGTAGTAGAGATTATTTGGGAAATGTGGAACAGATTTATGCTGGAGGATGATTGTTTGGAGGAAGTGGAAGCCCAATCAATCGTCATATCGCCAAAGATACTTGTTTCATTCTTTATAGTATGGGAAATCCAAGAGAGGAAATCTAATACCGGTATGTTATTTCCAGGGGGGATGTGTAGTTTTTTTTTTTTTTTTTTTTTTTTTTTTATAGAGGAGTTGATTTCCAGAAAGGAGATCAGAATCTCAGCATTTTGGAATTGAGGAGTAGAGTCTGTGAATGGCGAGATGAGGGTTTTACGGTAGATAATGGGAACACCACCTCCTTTTTTATGTCTGTCTGTCTGCCTTAATTACACTAAAGTTAGGTGGGAGAAACTCAAAGTCCTGTGTAGTGGGTTTTAACCAGGTTTCTGTAGCAGCTAGAAAATTAGTATTGTTTTGAGAGAGCCAGGCAGGCAACCCGGAGATTTTATTATAGATACTTTGAAAATGTAGGGTAGTTATATGAAGAGTTTTTGAACTTTTAGGGGAGTTAGGTTTTGAAGGGAAGATAGTGGTAGAGGGCCCAGGATTGGGGTGAATATTTCCAGGGCAGATGAGGGAAAAAAGGGTATGGTACAGATGGAGTATGATATGTGAGAGCTTAGAGTTTAGAGGAGATAGTGGTATTGAGTGTAGGGTAGGGTATATTTTGTAAGAGATGCTTGGTGGAGAGAATTAGAAGTTTGGCACAAAGTAGTGGAGTTGTAGAATATAGGCTATGGCTAATGTTTTAATAGGAATAATGAGTGGAACATGTATGTCAGGTTAGTTTGGTAGGTAATGAGTTTGGGTTTAGTGTTGAAGCTTCTGTTAGAATCAGGAGAAATGGGGAGAGACTAAGTAGGATTATTGTTTGTACTAAGAGGGGAGACGTTATGACAAAGTGATGGAAGTGAAGGGGGGTGAAGACTGTTTATTAGAGGGAAAGTGTGGAGGAAGTGGGGGAGGTGATTGGATGAGTAAGGGGGAGCATCTAGGAGAGTATAAATGTAATGAAAGATGGGATGTATGGGAATTGGGGTGGGGAGGATGAGGGGAGTAAGGGGGTTGCACTGAGGTAGCAGAAGGCAGCGACAGCACAAAAACAGTCAACTAGTCCAGCACTACCCAGGTCTGTCTGGAACTGAAACAGTGAGATGGTCTGTGCAGTATCATTGTGGATTATTTTATCCAAGTGCAAATATGATTGTGAGGGTGACTGAACTGTTTTTCAGAATCTACAAGGCGAAGTGAAATAGGGATTAATACAGAAATGAGGGTGGGAAAGGGGGTACTTAAGTGCAACCGGGTAGTATGCACACCATTAAACAAAGTAGAATTAGGGAGAACCAGCAAATTATGACTTGCCTATTGCTTCTGTTAGATTCTAGTTTTAGTTGGAGTTCATTAGTTGAATGTGAAGTTGTTCGAAGAGAGGGAGATGCTCCTGGTATGCGACTGTGATTGGGAAAACTTTCCTAGGTATATTACTACTGAGGGTGGTATGCACACTATACTTGGGATGTGTAGCAATATGAGCATCCAGGCAGTGGAAAGGAAATAGAAAAAAAGATTTAGTAGAGTAACAGACAACATGCAGGTATAGTGCCAGTTATGTAATTCCTTTTGTAGATGGTTTAGGAACTAAAGTGGGGTCAGTTCAGTGATTGGGTGTGGAATAACAAGTTATTCTTGGTTAGGTAGCCTAGGAGTTGTTTGTGAGTGGATTTCTCCAGAAATTTTGAATTTGAGAGTGGCTATAGGTTTGTGGCTAGTTCCAGGGAGGTGCCAGCTTTATGAAAAGGTATTGCATATGATTGTTTCAATAGTGTGACCTACAATGTTCTTTGGTGGACCTATTCATAAGGTCGGATACTAGGTAGGCTGTTGTATCAGCAGTGGTACATAGGAAGTCAGGTGGTATAATTATCAGGGGCTATTGATGTCGTTTTTAGCTTCTTTAACAGTTTAGTACAACTGACTGATACTGTGAAAAAAACTGGAGGTGCCATTCTAAGCTGTCATCTGTTTCACTGGAGGTTGTGAAATGGAGGTGGGTATATCTGTAAAGTCAGTATTAAAAGAACTTGCCATATTATAAGTAGTGTGATAGAAATTTGTTAAGGTTTGGCTTTGCTTACCTGCTGTGGTTCGTTTTTTGATGGATTGCCAGAATGTTTTAAGATGTGTCTGTTGAGTTGTTTGTAGTTTTGTTTTTTAAACACCTTTATAGCTTTATAGAATTATTGCTAGTGACATAGGCAGACTTGCGTTTATATAAATGTAATCAAAACAGTATTAAGTTCATATTTACAAACATTATACATCACATATATTTTATATATATTTTATATATATTTTATATATTCTATAATCATTACATTACATAAATTATTCAGTTTTGCCTTATCTTAAACCTCATGTCATGTCCCCATAAGTATGGGTATTGTTGGGCCAATTTGTGTGTTGGTACGTAGTTTATAGCTATAGCTTTTGTTTTATCTTTAATAATTTATATATCCTGAAAAAAACTAAACGTGTCTTTGAATATTCCACAACACTGAAATGTCCTTTTCTGGTTCCATCAAGTACAAAATATCTGCAAATAAAACCAGCTAGCTGATGTTGTCAGTCTTCATTCATACTTGACTGTTGGGTTCGGTTCCAATCCTCTGAACCGACTTGGCTGTTATATCAAGCTCGCGCCAGCCAAAAACTCTCGAGCTAAGGCTGCCCATACTGCCTGTCTTCCCTTTACCTCAGATCTCGTTTGCCATGTAGAAAATCAGTTGATTCACCCATGCTCTCAGCTAAGTGCTAACTTTTTGATTTTAGAAAAGCTTTTGTCTGTCCTCTTTGAATAGTTTTTCTTTCTTACGTCCTAAGACTGTCGTTAGTGTGTGTTTGTTGTTCGTAACTTGTATCTAAGCCCCCTTTTCTTACCTTTTAGGTAGTCTGACTTACCATAGTTGGTATAGGTCCCTCCTTCCCTCTACCTACAGATAATTCTTGACACCATTGCTGGTATGCTTGATCTCTTTTTTCTTACCTTTTTGTGGGTATTCTCAGCTACAGTTGTTGGTATATATATATAAAAAAAAAAACTTTATCTTTACTTCTTGTTTCCTCGACTGTTTGTGTCTTGTGTGTGTGTATCTGTGTGCGTGCTGCCTTTAGAGAAAATGGCAGAAAAGCAGAAGGGAACCACAGGGTTCAAACAATGTAGGGACTGTGGCAGAAAGATGCCCCATTCCGATGGACATCTTTCATACGTTTATTGTTTAGGTGTCCCTCATCTTGACTTACAACCCCTATGGGAACTCTGCAAGGGTTTCAGTGCTCGCACCCCGGAAGAGAGACGGAATAAACTCATTCCCAAGGGTTTACTAAAATGCCCATTCAGTGAAGCTTTACCTGAGGTGGAGACATCTAAATTTCCCAGAACAGAGTCTAAGAAAAGAAGCCACTCTGTAGCGTCATCTCCCTAGGTACACGAGTCTAAGTCTTCTAAGTCTCAGGTTCCAACCCACTCATCGTAACCAAAATCCAAAGACTGTACTGATTCCTGCTCTGGCATCGAAACCTGGAAAATCCCTCCACGGTGCTGTGTATTGTTGAGACTACCCAAACTCCTACGGTGCCAGCCTTGTCTTCTATAGTGACTCCCTCCTCAGCACCAGCAATGGTCTCCTCAAATTTGTCGGTTCCATCTTCCCCAGCCAAACAAGTACCTTTTCAGCAAACCATGGTGCTGAAGGGCAAAGTACTAAGTACCCCCAGGACTAGATGCTCCCCATCTTTAGACTTCTTTTTTGGGTCAGCAATTAAGCCCATTTGTAGAGAGACCGGAAACGCCTTCTAGGATGTCCACCCGCTTCTCCAGGAGTCTTTCAGAACTTGACGTAGTTAGATTGGTGGATCAGCTCTCAGCAGCCAGAGGTCTTGCAGCTCCCCTTCGTGCCTCCCTCCCTCCTGGAGCCAAAGTTTACTCTCCAAGGATCCCCACTTATCTTCCTCCTTCAACCTCTCTGCAGGTCTTGGAGTCCATGATTTTGATATTCCTGGCGCCAACTACTTCGATGCCGATAGTGGATCTTACCTTGGTACCAAAACTAACTCTGTAGTCTTCAGCTCCTTCGTAGCTGTTACACACATGGGAGCGTGATATGGCTACCGGTTCTGGGATTCTTGGATCAGCTCAGATTTTTTCAATGGTGCAGTCTATGGTTTCTGGTGCCCTGGCAGTTACAAGTCTTCTCTCAGCTCCTACTCGGGGGGTGGGGGGCTCATTGCAGCGGGGTGTGACCCCGGTTCTGAGGTTGTCTTTCTCGGATCCAGGTTCCCATCCCTCTTCTGGCAGGTCTGCCTTCCACATTATAGAGAGAGCACTTGCCTCAGCAGGCCATCAGTTGGTACCATCCTGTCAGAGTGTCACATTTATGTATCCTCTGGCTCGCAGCTGTCACAGTCTGCTACCTCGGGACAGTGGGCACAAGAGCAGCAAGATAGCCCTATTTTCAGAGTGCTCCTCAGACCTTCCCCCCTGAGGAGCCACCCCGTAAGAGATTGTGCAAGAGGAAGCACCTTGGATTCTCCTGAAGAATCGCTCACTGAGGATGCAGGTTTCAGTGAAGGGGAATGGTCCCCATCATCACCCCCTGAAGATGTTTTCTTTTGGAGGCATTCTAGAAATTCTGAAACGGAAGGGTTATTGGAAGTCCTCAAACCCATCCTCTAAGGAATCTGTTGTCTTGCAGGCTTTTCCTACCTGGCCATCTACTTCTTGGGTGCGCCCCCCCCCTCCCCTGCAGATGAACTAATCAAGCTCATCATGCAGCATGCATGGAAGACTCCTGACACCACAGAGCCAATCGCCCGGAGACCTGACAAAATTCTCTCACCCCTGGAAGATCAGCCCAACTGGTTGAAAGGTCTAGCAGTGGATGCCGTGGTGGTGGTGGCAGCAATGAAAAAGGAACTCGCCGAAGAGAGTTCAACTGTCCATCCTCAAAACTGAGAGTATCAAATGATGGACAGATTTGGGAAGCGGGTCTTTGCTTCATCAGCCTTCTCTGTTCAGTCTTTGAACTTCTTAGCACACTTCACCCGACTCCAAAGGGATCTGATAACTGAGCTGTCAGAGACCTTAGCAGGAGCAGTGTCTGACGAGGTCCGGGATAAGATTGCCTCCCAGCTTGCCACCCTAGAGTTAGTTTCCAACTCTTCTATGCAGCTTATTGCAGATACAGCTGAAGGGACATCGAGGGCAATGGATACAGGCATTGCCATTAGGCGCCTTGCCTCAATGTGCTTGTGTGATTTTGCAGACCCCTGTATGACTTTCTTTGTCAACACTCCAGTGGACGCTACTTAATTGTTTGGCCCAAAAGTCAGAGACACATTAACCAGGTGTGAAAAGGATGGAAAGACCCTTTCTGCTGTGGGCATGCATTTTTCCACTCCTCAGCGACCTTACTTCAAGAATCCAAGGGGTGGAAAAATGTTGTTCGGGACACCCATGGCAGAGAGGGCCCACATAACCAGGGTGGCAGAAATTCCTTCTCTGGACAACCCTACCGGTGCTGCTGAGCGGCAGCCCGATTGCTTATCTCTGGAAGCAGTCGGGGGAAGATTTTCTCTGCACCACTAAGCCTGGCTCATGATAACATCAGATTCCTGGGTGCAGACAATAATTACCAGAGGTTACCACATTCCCTTCATTCTTTGCCCCAAAACACAAAAACGAATCCACGACATTCCACCCAGTCAGAGGGATATAGCAGCACTGGAAATTCAAAAGCGACTTTTAAGAATTGTCATCCAAACAGTCCCACCAGACCAGATAGGATCCGGATTTTACTCAAGATTATTTTTAGTGCCAAAAAAAACAGGGGACTGGAGGCCAATCTTAGACCTCAGTATACTAAACAAGTTTATACGACAAAGTTCCGGATGGTCATGGTTCAGTCTATCCTTCCTTTTCTAGAGAAAGACAATTGGATGTGCTATGTAGATCTTCAGGGTGCGAATCACCACAAAGATGGACAAACACTCCAGATTTCTCTGCTTCCGGGCAGGAGCTAGTCATTACCAGTTTTGAGCACTGCCCTTTGGCCTCACCACAGCCCCCAGGGTGTTAACCAAATGCATGGCAGTTGTAACAGCTCACTTAAAGTTACAGGGATTCTGGGTGTTTCCATATTTAGACGACTGGCTCCTCACCAGGCATCTGCTCCTTTACACTTTGGACTGTGTTCTACACCTTGCCTAGTCCTTAGGCATTTCAGTAAACAGAGAAAAATCACAACTATTGCCCACACAGGACATAGAACTCATCAGAATGAAGCTAAACACAAAATCTTGCATGGCTTCCCTGCCTTATCACCGACTGGTAAAGTTAAGATCACAACTTTAGGTAATACTTTCTCAAGACAAGGTTCTTGCTCACCTAATCTTGCAACTTCTTGGGTCCATGGTAGCGGCAATCACTTTAGTTTCCCTGGCAAGGTACCACATGAGGCTACTTCAGTGGCTCCTGGCGTCACAATGGTCACTTTTAACTCACCCAGTGTCTCATCCAGTCTTCATAATAAACCACTGCAGACAGGCTTTATCTTAGTGGATGAAGCCAGAAGAGGACTTATGGAGTCGCCCCTTCTGCCAATCTCAGACCAAGGCAGTAGTGACCATGGATGCTTCCCTGATAGGGTTGGGGGTATTTTCAAGTAAGGACAGTCCAAGGTACTTGGTCCCCTCAAGAGGCCAATCTACATAACAGTGTCGTAGAATTGAGGGTAGTGCTTTTAACGTTGCAGGCATTCCAGTCAGACAACATGTCAGTGGTCTGGTACGTGAACAAACAGGGGGGAACCATGTCCTACCATCTATGTCGGGAAGCCCTAAGAGTTTGGCAATGGGCAATCTCCTCCAAACGCTTTCTCATAGCAATGCATATCTCGGGGAATTCCAACCTGATTGCTGACAAACTGAGCAGATGTATTCTCCTCCCTCATGAGTGGTCTCTCAATCATAATGTAGCAGTGAAGATGTTTTGTCCATGGGGTCAGCCTTGCTTCAACCTGTTCACCTCTCCCATAAACCACAAATGCAGCAGCTACTTTGCCCTAGATGTCCTTCGTGTTTCACTGTTGCAGTCAGTACATTTGGGTAATCTGCTGGCAGGTTGCCCTCAGTCGGCCTGATTAACAAAGTCTTGAGTCCTGCTTTGGTTGCTGTCCCTTCTTCCATGATGTCAGGTCGTCAGGGGTATAAAACATGCAGCCGGCGCCATTACATCAGTCTTTCTTGCCGCGCGGTGCCCGAAGCAGAAGCAATTCGCAAGCGCCGGTCGGCCGACTCCTGAAATTTTCATTTTCGAGTTTCAGAACCGAAATCTTCAACTAAAAGCTAAGTACCCCGTTGGGGAAACTTTTTCTTGCTCCTTACCGATGTCAGTAAAAGTTAATAATTGCATTACTTGCAAATACCTCATAAGGATTTTCATTTGTACTGTATTCCTTGCCTAGGCCCTGACCACAATGTACCTTGCTGTTGGTTTTGTGCTAAATTTAATCAACGTACTATTAAACGTCGATATATTTTTGCCTCTAAATATTTTGGCTCACAATTTAATTATCTAGAAATGTCGTCTGTTAGCAATCCGACTGCCGGAATACTCAAAAAAACGCAAAGAAAAAGAGACAGACCATCGAGGTCCAAAACTGATGATGCTTCTCCTATGCCAGTCGCCAGTTCGCCGGTACTCAGTGAGGCGCTTTCGCAGCCCCTGATACCCGCTACTTCTGATTCGCAGGCCTCTACTGAGACCCATTCGGAGTCCCGTATGCCACGAGATGCTTTAATTATGGAACCCGCGGATGTCTCTACCTTAGATGGGTCTGGAGCCACTGTGCAGGCACCGGCTTCTGAGGGTGTTTTCAGGCCTACATATTTGTATATTAGACCAATGCCATCTTGAAAACTAAGGCCAAAATCTAAATCTATGTCTAAAAAACCGACACCTGGGCCACATGTACAGGCCCCATGCCTAAAAAACAAATGATCAAAATGGCTGAAGATTTAATTACTCTGATCAGGGGTAGCCAACCCCCTCCTTCTAAGAGGCCTAGGCAAGACATTGATTATGAATCTTCTGAACAGGATTCTCTTTCTTCTGACTCTTCTAATGAACAGGATTTGTCTATACCTACTTATGATGACTCTGATGCAGAAGGTTCCATTCCTTCTGCTTCCCCCCCTGAGGATTTTTCCTTTGGGGAAACTTTACATACCTTAAGGGAACATTTCCACTAGGAAAGTCAGGATTTCTCTGAATCTAAAAAGAGGCTTAGGGATTTTCTTCTTCTTCTTCCTCAGTATAGGCCTTTGGCTATACCTCCTGTTCTAGACATTGTTGATGATATTTTTTCAGAATCTAGTATGGCTGCTGATTCTCTGCCTCCGGCTCCTTGTAAGCCAGACAGATACTACAGGGTTCCTGACTCCCACAAATTTATTTTCAAAAATCCTATTGCTGATCCTGAAACCATTTATCAGGGTCCCAAGGGCATTAAGGCCTCTACTGCTAAAAATCCTACCCCTTCTGGTAGAGATTCCAGGGTGCTGGATAGATGGGGTAAGAAGGTTTACACTTCTGCAACCTTGGCAATCAGGGCTTTAAACTGTCAATTTCATATGCTTAAATATCAACAGCATATCATGGGACTGCATAAACAGAAAATTATGTTAATTTCTGACTGTGTGGAAAATAAAGATTTACAAGATTTATTGCATTCAGCTGAACAAGTTGGAAAACATACTTTATAATGTGCTTTTGATTCTTTGGAGGCCTCTTGCAGGGCTGCTGTAACTGGGTCTGTGCTAAGAAGGCATGCTTGGCTCAAAGAGCAAACTCTGCCTGATCATGTTAAAGCAAAATTGTTGGATGCTCCTTTACAACAGGACCGTCTCTTTGGTAATAAGGTTGAAGAAGTTTTAAAAAAGATGGAAGATAAAGCTAAATCTATGCAAACTGTGAAAGATTTATTACAAGTTCAACCTCCAAGATTTAGTAGGCACTGGCCTACTAAGAACTGGTCCTTTCCAGTTCCTTCGAGAGCCACTCAAGTCAAACCCAGACATTCCAAAGGCTCCAGGTTTCAGTCACAAGGGACTTTTAGAACAAAACAATGGGGTGCCTCCACCTCCAAATCTGGAAACAACAAAGCACCTCCCTATGGTAATCAGTCTCAATGACTTCCCTTTGCACTCACCAAGCACTTACCTTTTAGCCGCCCCTTTGGGGGGAAAACTAGCACTTCATGCAAAAAACTGGCAACTTATAACCCAGGACAAATGGGTTTTAAATATAGTATCCCAGGGATACAGATTTAATTTCCACACATTGCCAATCTCAAACGGATGGCCAGACCTGCCCCCAAATCTGCGCAGAGGCCCAGAAACAAGTACTGTCCCTCATGAACATGGGGGCTATTCATCCAGTTCCAGAAGAGGAAAAGGGACAAGGTTTCTCTTCAAGACTTTTCCTGGTACCCAGAAAAGACAAATCATGGTGTCCAATTTTGGACTTATCTACTCTAAACACATTTCTGGACATTCCAAAATTCAAGATGCTGACTCTTCAACAGTTACTTCCTATGCTAGGCAAAGATGCCTGGTTGATAACTCTAGACTTAAAAGAGGCTTACCTGCATATCCCAATCAGGGAATCTTGCAGAAGATATCTCCGCTCCAAAGCAGGGTACTTGCATTACCAGTTCTCTGCACTTCCCTTTGGCTTATGTACTGCGCCCAAGGTCTTCACAAAGTGCCTGGCTCCAGTAATTGCATTTTGCAGGCAAAGATATTCAGATATATCCATACCTGGACGATTGTCTAATTCAGGCAGAAAACAAGGTCATTCTTCTAAAGCATCTGGCATTTGTAAAAAGGGTTCTAACTTTTCTAGGGTACACCATAAACGAAAATAAATCACAGCTGGTACCCTCTCAAATAATTACATTCCTGGGTGCAAGCTTGAATACAACTGCCCAGATGGTTTACCTTATGCCAGAAAAGCAAATTCATTTGGTTACTTATGTCAAACAGGTGGCCACAAAAACTCTGCTATCTGCAAGACAAATTCTGCAAGCCTTGGGGTTCATGGCCTCCTGCATTATTCTAATTCCATATGCAAGACTGCATATGAGGAAACTTCAGTGGTACTTAAAAAGTTTATGGAGCCAACATTGTCCCAGCCTAGAAACAATGAATCTGAAGTAGTTAACTTCATTTGTGCAGCAATCTTTGGGAATCGGATCTGACCTCGGATCCGAGCCGGCAGTTTTCAACAGCTTTAGATCCGAGCTCCAAGCTCCTCCCCCTACTCATAATCCCCTGCCAACCCTGACTGACCCCAGATCTAGTTTGCCGCGGTTTCTTTCAGCAGCTTGATCCTGAGTCTCCTGGTGTTCTCGTCTCTTCATGAGAAAAAAATTTAACTTTTTTAGATCTTTTTCTTTAATTTTTGGTGTGAGTGTGTGTTTAACCCCCCTTATAGTATAAACTCTCTTAGTTTGCCTTAATTCTAGTTCCTTCCCCTACCTTCGTGGTTCCATCAGTGTTGTGTGCGTGTGTTTGGGGCCTTGTGTGTGTGGGTTACTTTCTCAGTATGTCTGAGGCCCCAAAGTTAATGTTCTCTAAGTGCGCCGAGTGTGGCCATAAGCTGTCCCCAGCGGTTGGCCACACTCGGTGTGTATTGTGCCTTGGGGTTGAACACCTGTCCTCTGGTTGTACCATTTGTGCAGCGTTCAACCCCAGGGCACTTAAGGACCGGAGGTCTAAGCTGATTCTGGCGGGTCTTCTGCCTCCGGATTCGGCTTCTACCTCCAGTCCTTCCGTGGCTCCTGCAGCGACTGCCACTTCTGCTTCCCTCCCCCAGACCGGGACTCAACCTCCCGCCTTAGGCTCGGAGGAGAGGGAGGCTAGGAAAGAAAGGAAGAGGGAGAAGCACCACAAGCGGCGGGCTGAGGCCTCTGCTTTGACTCCCCCCCGGCTAAGCGGTCTTCTCCCTCCAGGTCTTCTGGTTCCCCTCCTTCTCGGATCCGGTCCCCATGCTTTTCACCGGGTCCTGAGGAGGAGGGGACCCGATCTCCGTCAAGGTCATTGAGGCGACACTCCCACCCTGCTTCGGTGGCCTCGTTGAGATCCACAAGAAGTCTCACAGATGCAGATTTGGACCGGATGATGAGAAGATTCCTCCAGGTCCAACTGCAGATGGGAGTGCTCCTACCCCCCCCCCCTCCGGGGGGGAGCTCGACCCCCTTCTTTGCCCATATAGCTCCTTCTTCGTCCCGTTTCCCGGGTTCGGAGTCTTCGGAGCTGGGCAGCCTTAGAGCCGGGGGGGTGTCGGCGCCAATAGTCTCGGGTACTTTGGCGCCGACACTTCCCTCGAGTCTGTCGGGTCCGTTTTCTTCAGATCCAAGCTCTCAGAGCCGAGGGCTGAGCTTTGGATCCGGGGGTTTCAGTATGCCTTCGGCTCAGTCCGGGTCGGAGCATTCTGGTCCGTCGGATCCAATCGCTTTGGCGCCGGCCCCGATCCATCCGTCGGATCCGACGGCGAGTCTGCTTTTGGATCCCAGAGAGAGCAGCTCTCCTTTGGCATTCGACTTGGTGGAGAGGGTTCTGTCGAGGGATTCCAGGCCCCCGACCCTTGCCACGGCTCCACCCTGCATTCCTTCTCAGTTGGGCCCGGCTTCCATCACCTGGCCCCAGGGACAGCCTGCTTTGATGTCCCAGGTAGTTCCAGTGGAACAAGACGTTGCTGGTGAGACCTCCTCGGACAGCCCCCCCGAGGAGGTCCCTCACAAGCGAAGGTGCAAGAGGAGGCACCTGGACTCCCCCCGAGTCCTTGACTGAGGACACGGATTTGGAGGAAGGGGAAGGCTCCCCAAGATCACCCCCTGATGATGTCTCATTTGGTGACATCATGGAGATGCTCTGAATAAAGGGGGGTGGTCTGCCCCAAAGCCTACCTTGGACGAATCCGTGTTCCTGGAGGCGTTTGAAGTAGGCCCGTCTACCTTTTGGATGTCCCCTCCGGCCGACCCCCTGGTAGATTTGATCACTACCAGGGTGTGGAAGGAGCCGGACACTGTGGAGCCAGTCCCCAAGCGCCCGGACAAGATCCTTAGCCCACCCCCTGACAAGTCCCACTGGAGTAAGGGTCCCCCGGTAGATGCCATGTTGGTGGCGGCAGCCACCAAGAGGGAACTTGCTCAGGAGAGTCCCTCGGTTCATCCCCCGAGCAAGAAGTCTCGGTCGATGGACCACCTATGGAAGCGGGTGTTTAGTTAAGCGACCTTCTCGGTTAGGTCACTGAACAACATGGCACACGTGCTCCAACTGCAGTGGGACCTTATTAAAGAGTACACTGCATCGCTCCCCCAATTCCATGTCGGCGGAGGACAAACAATTTCACTCCACCCGGATGGCCACTCTACGATCCATATCTAACACCTCTATGTGGCTTCTGTCTCATGCCACGCAAGGAGCCGCTAGAGCCGGCGGAGCGGGCCTCGTTATGAGAAGTCAGGCCTGGTTCCGACACTGTGATTTCGCGGAACCCTTCAAGGCGTCATTCGCTAATGCCCCTTTTGATGGTTCTGCCCTCTTTGGCAAAACCGTGCGAGATACCTTGGTGCAGAGCGAAAAAGACGGGAAGACGTTGTCTGCCGTCGGAGTCCACTTCTCTGCTCCCCAGACGTCCTTTTCTAAGAACCAAAAGGGACAGAAGAAGATGTGGTTCCGGAAGTCGCAACAGTCCCGTTACGCTCTGGACTCCCAGCCCTTCCGTGGCAGAGCAGGGCAGGGTGGACGCCGCCCTAGAGGCAGATGGGGCCCGCGGAACTTTGGATCCAGAGAACCCTTCTCGGACCAACCCACGCAACACCCCTGAGGGGTTGCCCGACTGCTCCACTCTGGAGGCAGTCGGGGGGCATTTCTTGAAGCACCCAGCAGCTTGGGAGTCCATCACAACAGACCGCTGGGTGCTTCTCATCATATCCAGAGGATATCAGATTCCCTTCTCTTGTTACCCACGCAGCCCCAGATACCTCCCCGATGTCCCACCCGATCAGAGGGAGGCCGCAGCAATGGAAATCCAACATTTGCTGGGAAAAAGAGCCATCCAATACGTTCCCCCAGACCAGTGCGGGTCCGGGTTTTACTCCAGGTTCTTCTTGGTGCCAAAAAAGACAGGGGACTTAAGACCAATCCTCGACCTTTCTTCCCTGAATCTATCAGTAACAAAAGAGAAGTTCCGCATGGTCACTCTTCAATCCATTCTCCCCCTCTTATGGGAAAACGATTGGATGCGCTCTATAGACCTCAAGGATGTGTACTACCACATTCTGATGGACAGGTGATCCAGGAGGTTCCTCTGCTTCCGGCTAGGAGCCAGTCATTACCAATTCAGGGTCCTCCCCTTTGGTCTCACCACAGCCCCCAGGGTGTACACCAAAGTGTTAGCAGTGATAGTGGCCCACCTGAGGCTCCAGGGAATTCAGGTCTTCCCGTACCTGGACGACTGGCTCCTGACCGCCCCGACAAGGCATCTACTCTGTTCAGCCAGAAACTACTTTTTCCGTCTAGCTCCCCGGCTGGGGATCACTATCAATATATAGAAGTCGTCTCTTACTCCGACTCAGACTGTAGACTTCATAGGGGCCAGATTGGACACAAACAAGCTCCTAGCTTTCTTGACCACAGACTGGCTACTATCCCTGAGGCTACATGTGCAGGCCATTCTACAATCTCCAGCTCCCCCGGTGGAATTGGTCCTGAGGTCTCTTGGTTCGATGGCAGCGATCAACCTATTGCCAATGGCATGTTTGAACATGAGGGTCTTACAATGGACCCTCCAGGTTCAGTGGTCCCTTCTTCACTACCCTCTGAGCCATCCCATCCCCCTCAGCAGGGCCTGCAAGAGGACCCTCCTATGGTGGCTCCATTCTCCAGACCTTCAGCAAGGACGCCCCTTTTCTATGACCCCTCCTGTAGCAACGGTGACCATGGATGCCTCCCGCCTAGGGTGGGGGGGGGGTCATTGTTCGGGCAGGACAGTCCAAGGCACGTGGGACCTCATGGAGACCTCACTGCATATCAGCGTCCTAGAGATGAGGGCAGTGCTGTTAGCGTTGCAAACACTTCAGGACCTTCTTCCCGTAGGAATGATTGCGATTCAGACGGACAACATGTCGGTTGTCTGGTACATCAACAAACAAGGGGGAACTAGGTCTTACCCACTCTGTCGAGAGGCCATGAGAGTGTGGGAATGGGCTATCTCCACCAACCGCTTTCTCATAGCAACGCACATTCCGGGACGGTCCAACATCCTAGCGGACAAACTAAGTCGCACCATCCTGTTACCATACGAGTGGTCTCTGAATCCCGAGTTAGCGAATCGGATCTTCGCCAAATGGGGTCAACCCTGTTGCGATCTTTCTGCCTCTCCCTCGAACAGAAAATGTTACGACTACTTCGCTCTCATTTCCCCCTCCGGGGAACCCCCGAGAGACGCTCTGGTGCATCCTTGGCCTCCCAGTCTTCTTTATGCTTACCCTCCTCTTCCTCTAATGCTGAAGTTTCTTCAGAAAGCCAGTTGGTTGGGGAGCAGGATAATCCTCATTGCCCCGTTTTGGCCTCATCAAACCTGGTTCCCTTACCTTTGGTCTCATCTCATGAATCCTCCTTGAATTCTGGATCCCCATCCGGATCTAATATCCCACCCCCTAGATCTCCCAGTCCCGAACCTGGACAACCTCAAGTTCACGGCTTGGCTGCTGCAGTTCCACAGATAGCTAGGACTCCCGGTATCTCTTCCCCAGTTAAAACCATTCTAGTAGCTGTGCACAAGCCTTCTACTAGAAAGATCTGTAGCAGCAAATGGAAACGTTTCTCCATTTGGGCGGAACGCAAAAATTTGGATCCTTTTACAGCTCCTCTGCCCGCTGTATTAGACTTTCTGTCAGGACTGTTTCATCAAGGAGCTAGTTCCTCCATAGTCAAGGTCCAACTAGCAGCTATCTCTCATTATCACATTGAAAATGAATTGGGCCCTTTGATCACCACGAAATTGTGTAAGACCTTTTTGAAGGGCACCTTTTTGCTCAGACCCCCAGTGAAGGAGGTTGTCCCTCCTTGGGATTTAATGTTGGTGCTTCAGGCCTTGACAGTTCCCCCATTTGAACCTGCAGCCTCCATAGATCTTAAATTCTTATCATGGAAAACGGCCTTTCTTGTCGCTATCACTTCAGCTCGAAGGGTCTCTGAACTACAGGCCCTGTGTGTAAAACCCCCTTACTTGACCTTTCACAAGGATAGAGTTTACCTCAGGACCAATCCCTCCTTTCTTCCCAAGGTTGCCTCTGAGTCAAATATTAACCAGTCCATCAACTTGCCGGTCTTTTTTCCTAACTACCATAACAAAGGGGAATACAAATTACATTCATTGGATGTGCATCGACAACTTCGCTTCTACATCCACAGGACATCTGGTCATAGGAAATCCGACCAGTTGTTCGTCTCCTTTGCCAAATTTAACTTGGGTAAACCTGTAACAAAAGTCACACAATCTAGATGGATTTCACAGTGCATCCTTTTAGCATACGACAGTTCGGGCAGGCCCGCACCTCAAGGAGTCCATGCCCACTTTACTCGATCTATGTCTACCTCTGCGGCTTTCAGAGCTAGAGTTTCTTTGGATGATATTTGCTCGCCAGCCACTTGGGCTTCATCTCATACTTTTATCAATCACTACAAATTGGACATTATCTCCAGAGGGAGAGCATCCTTTGGCTCTGCAGTGCTCCGGAACATCCTTCTGTAAAGGCCGCCCAAGGTTCAGGTAGCTGGGGACTCTGTCCTAAGGGTTGCTGCACAAATGAAGTTAACTACTTCAGATTAAGAAGTTATGTACTCACCATAACGTTCCATCTGAGTAGGTAAACTCCATTTGTCAGCAACCGTCCCTACCTCCTGCCCCCTCACTTACAAATGTTCTCATACTCAGGTCCATGGGTTTTACCCATTTATCTTGGGATTAGTCATTGCTAGCAGTTTTCTGCTGTTGGGCAAACTTTGATCTGAGGTCAGTCAGGGGATTATGGGTAGGGGGAGGAGCTTGGAGCTCGGATCTAAAGCTGTTGAAAACTGCCAGCTCTGATCCGAGGTCGGATCCGATTCCCAAAGGTTGCTGACAAATGAAGTTTACCTACTCGGATGGAACGTTATGGTGAGTACGTAACTTCTTATTCCTATCATACCTTGCCTGCAACTAGAGTTCCTATGGTGGGCAGAGGCCTGCCACCAAAACAAGGGACTGCCATTCACCCCCCCCCCGCCACCCAAACCCTGACTACAGACGCATCAGAGTCTGCTTGTGGGGGTTCATCTGGCAGGGAAGTGCATTCAGGGCAAATGGAGCCCAAATCAAATGCACCTTCTTATCAATCAGAAAGAGATGCTAGCTGTACAGAATGCACTGACAGCCTTCAAGGACTACCTTCTACCAGGGCAATTAATGATAGACAGACAACACCACAGTTATGTGGTACATAAACAAGCAGGGGGGTGCACACTCCTACCCCCTTTGCAGACTAGCCATGACATTGTGGAACACGGCCTTGACCTACAAGCTCAATTCCTGCCAGGAAACTGAATACTCTGGCAGACGAACTAAGCAGAAATCTCATGCACCTGCACAAATGGAAACTGGAACCACAGATTTTCAACATTTTGACACGCAAATGGGGGAGTCCAGACATAGATCTTTTTGCCTCACCCCAGAACTATCAGTTGGACAAATTCTTCACAAGAACTCATCACAAAAGAGCCTGGAAAGTGGATGCTGTATCATTCAGCTGGAAAAACCTATCAGTCTGTGCTTTTCCCCTCTGCCTCAGCTCTCCAAAGTTCTACTAAAAGTCAAACAGGACAAACCAAAACTGTTTCTGATTGCTCCAGACTGGCCTCACCAACACTGGTACCCACCGTGGCACCTGGCTCAAACACCTTACTTACTGTCTCAACAGAACAACCAAATTCTGCACACTCACCTCCAGACCTTGAATCTGGCAGCGTGGCTAATCACCTAAATTCACCCTTAGCATCCCTCAGCAAACCTGTGATGGATGTTATTTTGGAGGCGAGAAGGCCTAGCACCAGAAAATCTTATGCTGACAAATGGAAAAGATTCTGTGCCTGGAACCAATCACAAGGAATAAGCACAGCAGTGCCCAATATTAATCAGATTTTACAATACTTAACTGAGATGCTTCACAAGGGCCTGTCCTTTTCTTCCATAAAAATCCATGCCTCAGCCATTTCAGCTCATTACAACACAGTACCTCCCCTCTTCTCTTATCCTCTCCTAAAGCAGTATCCCAGAGGGGCCAAAAACTTAAGACCACCCAGGAGAGCTCCAACCCCTGCCTGGGACCTCAGTTTCGTATTGGAAAAACTCACTCTCCCTCCTTTCGAGCCAGCTGCTACTGCAGACTTAAAATTTCTGTCCTGGAAACAGCTTTCCTTTTAGCAGTCACTTCAGCTAGAAGGATTTCTGAATTACAGGCTCTTATGGCAATGGAGCCTTTCCTTATTTTTCATGCGGACAGGGTGTCTCAGGACCAATCCATCCTTCGTGCCTAAGGTAGCATCCAGTGTGGCTCTTAATCAGACCATTCATTTGCCAATTTTCTTTCCCAATCCACAGAACAAGGGGGAGCGGATTCTGAATTTATTGGATGTACACAGACAACTTAGATTTTACTTAAACAGGACACAATTTCTTAAGAAAATCTGAACAACTACTGGTGGCATTTGCTGCAGGGGCAGAGGGAAAGGCTATTTCAAAACAGACTATTTCCAAATGGATAAGCCATTGTATTCATTTCTGCTATATGCAACATGGTAAAACTATCCTCCAGGGGATCAGATCTCATTCCACCAGGGCTGCATTTACTTCTACAGCCTTTCTCAGAGGTGTTCCTAACAGAGACATTCTAGAAGCTGCTACCTGGAGCTCAGTTCATACGTTCACCAAACATTACCATTTACCTTTCTTCTCTAAATCCAGAGCTGGCTTTGCCACTGCTGTCCTGCAGGGCCTTATAGCTGGTCCTAATGCTGTATAAATCCATCTTCCCAACCATAGCTTTGGGAATCTACCCAAATGATAATGACTGCAACAGTGAAACACGAAGAACATAGTACAGTTGTGTACACTTACCATAAATGTAGAAGCTCAAGTGTATTCGCTGTTGCAGTCCTGGGTACCCTCCCTCCAGCCCCCTGTTTGACGCTTACTATACCTTTACTTTCTTTTGCTATGCTTAAAAGCCTTTTTGGTGTATTTGCTTTTGTTTGGAGGTATATTTTTTATTTTTTGTGTTTTTAATTTTATATATATATATATATATATATATATGTGTGTGTGTATATATATATATATATATATATATATATATATATATATATATATATGGATCCCCTTCAGTTAACCGAAACGCCACAACGCCGAAACACAAATCACCTACACCAACAGACCGACAACACAAAATACCGACAATACACACAACCATACATGCACTAACCGTAACCCAAACCCTAACCCTAAGGTCCGACACAACCGCACACTTACCCTACCCGCACCCTAACCCACTTAACCCACCCCTAAACCCACAGTCCGTCACTATCGCACACACACCCTACCTGCACCTAACTCACTTAACCCACCCCTAAACCCACAGTCCGTCACTATCGCACACACACCCTACCTGCACCCTAACCCTAACTCACTTAACCCGCCCCTAAAACTACAGTCCCTCACTATCGCACACTTACCTGTCCACTCCCTAACACTAAATCCCTCACTCTATCGCACACTTACCGAGTCCGTCGGGTTCTCACCTTGTCGGTCATCTGCGTTGTCGGTGATTTCGGCCCGACGGATTCCTTGTCGGTGAAGTGAGATTTCGGGCATCTAAAGGGGATCCATATATATATATATATATATATATATATATATCTGCATGTTTTATACTCCTGACGAAGGGATAGCAACCGATGCAGGACCCAAGACTTTGTTAATCAGGCCGACTGAGGGTAACCTGCCAGCAGATTACCCAAATGTAATGACTGCAACAGTGGATACACTCGAACATCTACATTTATTGTAAGTGTACACAACAATACTTTCTCCTTTGGGGGAGCCCCCGAGAGATGCTGTTCTCCACAATTGGCCCCTGTGATTTGTTTATGCCTTCCCACCAATCCCTGTAATTCCCCAGTTTCTGAGGAAAGCACAATGGTTGTGAAGCAAAGTGATTCTCATTGCACCTTATTGGCCATGTCACGTCTGGTTCCCCTTTCTCTGGCCTCACCTAGTTCACCACCCATGAACTCTGGATCCAACTCCAGATCTGTTATCTCAACCTCAGGGCTTGATTCATCCCATCCTATAAAATCTCAAGCTGACTGCTTGGTTTCTCCACTTCCAGTAATAGCCAGGCAAAATATGTTGTCCTCCCCAGTACAAAGGATACTGCTGGCTGCTCATAAACCATCCACCAGAAAACTTCGTTATCAAATGGAAGAGTTTTGTTTGGTCTGATACAAAGGATCTTGATCCTTTCTCGGCTCCAGTTGATAAGGTCTTTGATTACTTAGCCAGCTTATTTGAATTTGGAGTCGCAACTTTTACAATTAGGGTTAATTTACCTGCTAATGGATTTGATGATCATTCTTTAATGTCTCACCGTCTTTGCAGAACATTTGTTAAGGGGACTTTACATTTTAAACCACATTTCAAAGATTCCATAGCGCTTTGGGACTTAATGTTGGTCTTGCAATGTTTGGTTCGTCAACCCTTTGAGCCAGCAGCCACTTGTGACCTCAGTTTTTTATCCTGGAAGACCATTTTCCTGGTAGCTATCACCTCTGCCAGAAGAATTTCAGACCTACAGTCTTTGTGTGTAACGTACCCATTTATCATTTTTCACAAAGAGAGAGTATCACTCAGAACTAATCTTTCCTTTCTGCCTAAAGTAGTGTCAGACTCCAGTATCAATCAGACTATGGATTTACCAGTCTTCTTTCCAAATTTCTCAAACAAGGGGGAATATTGCTTGCATTTGTTGGACGTTTGCAGACAATTGCATTTTTATTTGGATAGAACAAAATCATTTAGGAAATCTGACCAACTGTTTCTATCTTTGGTACTTTTCCGTTATCGGGGCAACACTTTCAACGCGAGCGTTCAGCTGAAATCCAGAACCTTGACATGTCTATCGGCCACATGTGTGTAAAAAGTATTTGTCCTAAAAACTTTTCTAAGCAAAAAATGAAGTTATCTGGGTAAACTGTCCACATGCCTGGTTAACGGATGTGTCTTGCTACTGGATTTCAGCTGAGCGATGGCATTGAAAGTGCAGCGAGAAATGCTAAGAAAAGTAAATAAATGCAGCAAATGTGGAAACCGTGGGCTTTCTTCATTTTTTTTTCTGTAGCATATCCAGTCGTTATAATTGTCCTACCAGAAAGGAAAAGTGAATGATCTCCCTGTACAGTGTCTTCTTAGTGTTAATGTCCTGTGTGCGGTACCCAAGTCATGAGGCGATTGACTGTCACAGGCAACACCTCCGTGCAAAGCTCCTGTCAGTTCCTCCCCCCACATTCATCTCTCCAGGCTGTCCTGAAAATAACATTGTGTGACACAGAAAAGAAGGAAAATAAGGGACACTTAGCCCCCCAAAAAAGAAAATTTTTCACTGTAAAGTTGAGCCATTTACACTTTGAGAGAATGCTTTAAAGTGTTCCCTTTTATGTGACATTGTGTTTTTATCGGTAATTTGCTCCTGCGGTTGCTGAGCCTCGAATGCTGTGTATTGTCATGTCTGTAAGGAGTTACTACAAACATCATATAAATTGGATAAAAGTTAAAGAGGAAAGATGTGACTTCTACATTTTTGAGACATGTTGACATAAACACCTAAAAGATGAACAGCTGAAAGACGTAAACAGAGTAGTATCGGAGCTCAGCAACCGCTTTGAAGGTGTTGCCCCGATAACGGAAAAGTACCCTATCTTTTTCTAGTACTAGACTGGGCAAACCAGTTTCAAAAGTTACTCTGTCAAAATGGTTGAGAGACTGCATTACATTTGTTTATAGTCAAAGTAAACTAGACTTGCCAACAAAAGTTAGAACTCATTCTACTAGATCTGTTTCCACTTTAGTAGTTTTTCATTCCAGAGAGTAGTTTTTCATTCCAGAGCTTCTGTTGATTGATGTATGTGCAGCCACAAGTTGGACTACCTTTTACACCTTTGTCACTCATTACAAATTGGATGTGGTCTCCAGGGTAAAAGCATCCTTTGGCTCTGTGGTGCTCAGGAATATCCTTCCTTAGGGTCTCCCAGGATTTAAAGTAGCTGGGGACTCTGTCCCAACAGTCAGGTATGAATGAAGATTAACAACATCAGATAAATAAGTTACGTCTTACCATAACATTCCAGCTGTGTTGTCGATCTTCATTCATTATTGAAATCCCACCCTCCTGCCCCCTCCGAGAGACACTGGAGGTTCAGAACTAGTCCTTGGATCCTAGTAGGGTTGTTGGTTAGACAAAGCTTCCATGATTTTCTTCATGATGGGCAAACTTGATCTGAGGTAAAGGGAAGAGAGGCAGCATGTGTAGCCTTAGCTCGAGAGTTTTTGGCTGGCGCAAGCTTGATGTAATGGCCAAGTCGATACCGAGGATTGGAACTGAACCTAACAGTCAAGAATGAGTGAAGATCAACAACACAGATGGAATGTTATCGTAAGACATAACTTATTCTTTCCTGAACACCATACCAATTATATCCTTGAGATGTTCATCGTGCATACAGCTGCAGTCATAACAGATGGGTTATCCTGCCGTCAGGCGGGTCCTCAGTCGGCCGAATTCCAAAGTCTAGGTCCGGCTTCGGTTGTCGTCGCTTCCTCCCTGACGTCAGTGCGGCAGGGGTATAAAAGAGGCAGCCGACGCCATTTTCTTCAGTCTTTCTTGCCACGCGGTGCCCGAAGCAGAAGCAGTTCGCAAGTGCCGGTCGGCCAGCTCCTGAGATTTACGAAAGTATTTCAGCCGAAGTCTTCTTGAAAGCTAAGTACCCCGTTGGGGAAACTATTCTTGCCTCAGACCGATGTCAGACAGAGTTAATAATTGCATTTCATGTGGGAAGCAAATACCGCATAAGGATTTCCACTCTTACTGTATACCTTGCTTAGCCCCAGACCACGACGTCTCGGCCTGCCATTTTTGTGCTAGATTCAACAAACGCACTATTAAGCGTCGGGTGGAGTTCGTCCTTCACTTTTTTGGCAAAAAATTTAATTATATTATGTCGTCGGATACTCCGACTCCAGTTTTGAGCAAAAAACGCAAAGATAAGGACCGGCATACGAGGTCCGCACCACCTACTGATACCACGCTAAGGCCGACTACCGGTTCTCCGGTACTCAGCGAGGCGCCTACGCAGCCCCTGAGTACCGATGACAATGCATTACCGGTGTCTTTAGTACCCGAGGTCGCAGGCTCCTCGGCCCCCATTCCTACTACCGATACCGACGCCACTCCTGGTGGGGAAACTCAGAATGTTGACAGGCCTGCCATTTCTCAAGGGGTCTGCAGGCCTTCCTCCTTCTCTATTAAAGCCTTCACTAAATCTAAAACAGCCATGAAAACCAAAAAACAGGTTCCTCAGACACCCTCTCAAGGCACCATGCCTAAAAAACAGATGCTTAAAATGGCTGAGGATTTGATTACTCTTATCAGGGCTTCTCAACCCCCCTCTGACAAAAGGCCCAGATTAGAGGAAGACTACCCTTCCTCAGATCAAGCTTCTATTACCTCAGAACTATCTGAGGACCAGGATTGTGCCTATTCTCCATTCGAAGACTCTGATGCAGAGGAGTCTATGCCCTCGGTCTCCCCCCCTGAGGACTTCTCTTTTGGGGAAACCCTGCATACATTGAGGGAACACTTTCACTGGGAAGGCAAAGATTACTCAGATTCCAAGAAAAGGCTCAGGGAATTTCTTCTGCTCCCCCAGCATAGGCCTCTGGCTATCCCTCCTGTTTTAGATATATTGGATGATGTGTACACAGAAGCCAGCCTTAATCCTGATTCTTTGCCTCCAGCTCCTGTTAAACCAGACCGGTATTACCGGGTTTCTGATTCTCACCAGTTCCTATATAAAAGCCATACTGCTGACCCAGAAACTATTTCACAGGGTCCCAAGGGAATTAAGGCCTCTACTGCTAAAACCCATTACCTTCAGAGAGAGATTCCAGATCTTTAGAAAGATGGGGAAAAAGGTGTACACCTCGCCACTTTAACCATGAGGGCATTAAACTGTCAGTTCCATATGTTAAAGTATCAACAGTTTTTGATATCTCAGCTGAAAAGCAAAATGACACAACCAGAACAACCAGATTTAAAAGAGTTGCAGGATTTGTTGCATGGTGCAGAGCAAGTGGGTAAACATACCTTGCAGTGTGGTTTTGATGCTTTAGAGGCCTCATGTAGAGCTGCTGTTACGGGGTCTGTTATACGTAGGCATGCTTGGCTCAAAGAGCAAACCTTACCAGATCATGTCAAAGCTAAATTATTAGATGCACCTCTTCAAAAAGATGTATTGTTTGGTGTTACAGCAGAGTGGGTGCTAAAGAAAATGGAGGAAAAAGCGAAATCAATGCAAACAGTGAAAGATTTCCTGCAGGTAAGCCTCCACGTTTCAGCAGAAACTGGCCTTCAAAAAATTGGTCCTTTCCAGCCACGGACAGACCTCAAAAGGGCAGATACAGGCGTCCAAGGGGTAGAGGGCAACCTCAAGGATCTTTCAGAGCCAGACAGTGGCAAGCACCAACCCCAAGAGGTGGAGAAGATAGATCACAGTCTTTTTGAAAACAGACACAATGACTTCCCCCTACACCTGCCAAGCAAAGCTTTAATGGCAGCACCTTTGGGCGGAAAACTGACATTATTCTCAAAAAATTGGCATATTGTTACAAAAGACAAATGGATTCTGGACATTATAGACAGAGGCTACAGGTTCCACTTTCACACCCTTCCAAAAATGAGAGGCATGCCAAACCTGCCACAAAATCAAAGGGCAGAGGCACAAAAACAAATTTCAGCTCTCATGGACATGAAAGCAATTCAAGAGGTACCTGCAAAAGAACAAGGTCAAGGGTTTTATTCCAGACTATTCCTGGTACTAAGGAAAGACAAAGATTGGGGACCTATCTTAGACCTATCCATCCTAAACACATATCTACAGGTGCCAAAATTCAAGATGCTCACATTACAGCAGCTTCTTCCCATGCTGGGCAAGGAATCCTGGCTGGTAACATTGGACCTCAAGGAGGCATACCTGCATGCCCCTATCAGACAAGATTGCAGAAGATACCTCAGATTTCTTGCAGGTTCAACCCATTACCAATTCTCTGCATTGCCCTTTGGCTTATCTACTGCGCCCAGAGGGTTTACGAAATGCCTGGCATCAGTAATCGCCTTCTGCAGACTACAAGGGATACAAATCTACCCATATCAGGACGACTGCCTGATCCAAGCGGACAACAAGGACATACTACTGCAGCACCTGGCGTTTGTAATAAAACTGTTGAACTTCCTGGGATACACAGTCAACAAAAAGTAATCAAAACTAATACCTTCTCAACAAATAATTTTCCTGGGAGCCAACTTGATTACAACCACCCAGATGGTCTACCTCACACCAGACAAGCAAGGGCAACTGTCTTAATACTTCAGAAAAATGGCAACTTAGACCAGGCTTAACTGCAAGGAAAGTCCTGCAGGCTCTGGGATTCATGGCATCTTGCATCCTACTTATCCCATGTGCAAAGCTGCATATGAGGAAATTTCAGTGGTACCTAAAAAACTTACGGTCTCAACACAGCCACAGCTTGGAAGCAATTATACCACTCATTCCATGCCTTCAAAAGGAATTTATGTGGTGGGCTCAAGCTTGCCAAAGAAACACAGGTCTTCCTTTCTGTGTACCTCAAGCAACTCAAATCATCACAACAGATGCCTCAGACTACGCCTGGGGAGCACACATGACAAATCAGTGCATTCAGGGAAAATGGGCACGAAAAGAGAAGCTCCTTCACATCAACCAAAAGGAAATGCTAGCCGTGCAAAAGGCTATTATGACCTTCAAAGACCTTCTGCATCCAGGCCAGCTATTGATAAGGACAGACAACACCACAGTGATGTGGTACATAAACAAACAGGGGGAACTCATTCATACCCCCTGTGCAGGCAAGCCATGACCCTATGGAACACAGCACTGGAATTGAAAATTCAACTACAGGCACAATTCCTGCCAGGGAAGGAAAACACACTGGCAGACAACCTAAGCAGAAATATGACAGATCCACACGAATGGAAATTGCATCCTCAAATTTTCACAAAGATAACTCAGGCATGGGGACAGCCAGACATAGATCTCTTTGCTACCCACAGAAATTCCCAGTTGAAAAAATTTTGTTCAAGGACCTATCATCCACAGGCCTGAAAAGTGGACACACTTTCCTTCAATTGGGCAACATTGACAGTCTATGCCTTCCCGCCTCTTACTCTGCTGCCCAAAGTTCTATTAAAAGCCAGAGCAGAGAGGCCGAAAATGATTCTCATTGCTCCAGACTGGCCAAGGCAACACTGGTATCCGCTCCTGAAGAGCCTGACACATTCCCCACCATGGATCCTACCTCTAGTCCCTCTTCTGTTGTCCCAGCACAACTACAAAACTCTTCACAGCCATCTCAAAACTCTAAATCTAGCTGCATGGAGAATTCCTTTATTTCCCAACAGTTTCTCCTCTCCAAGGAGGTGCAGGATGTCATCTTGGAGGCCAGAAGACCTTCTACTAGAAAGGCCTACTCCGCCAAATGGAAACGATTTTGTGCCTGGAATCAAAAGAAGGGACAGAATCCTTCGGTAATAAATATACCTCAAATTTTACAGTACCTAGCTGAGATGTTAAACAATGGACTTTCCTTCTCCTCCATCAAGATCCCCGCTTCAGCCATTTCTGCACAATACAACACAGATCCTCCTTTATTCTCTCATCCTCTCTTAAGGCAGTTCCTTAGAGGGGCAAAGAATATAAAACCCCCAAGGAAACTTCCAGTCCCTGCTTGGGACCTTAACTTCGTATTGGAAAAGCTGACCCTTCCTCCCTTCGAGCCATCTTCTTCATCAGAGTTACAGTACTTGTCATGGAAAACAGCCTTTCTTCTGGCTATCACCTCAGCTCGCAGGGTTTCAGAGCTACAGGCCCTCATGGCTGTGCAACCATTCATCATTTTCCATCAGGACAGAGTTTCCTTACGAACCAACCCTACCTTTATGCCAAAGGTAGTATCCAGTGTAGCTTTGAATCAGACTATCTACTTACCTACCTTTTATCCTAATCCACAAAACAAAGGGGAAAGATTACTACATTCCTTGGACATTCACAGACAACTTCGTTATTATTTGGACAGGACAAAGCCATTCAGGAAATCTGAGCAACTCTTTGTGTCCTATGCTGCAGGTGCTCAAGGAAAGGTTATTTCCAAACAGACAGTTTCAAAATGGATAGCCCACTGCATAAGCTTTTGTTACTCATTTCATGGAAAAACTGTGCCTGCATGCATCAGATCCCACTCCACCAGAGCCACAGCTAACTCTGCAGCCTTCCTCAGGGGGGTCCCTACCAAGGATATTTTGGAAGCAGCCACCTGGAGTTCAGTGCACACTTTCTCCAAGCACTATCACCTCCCACTATACTCTAAATCTAGAGCAGGCTTTGCCACAGCAGTCCTACAGGGCATCCTAGCCCCCCCCCCCCTAGTTCCACTTAGTGCCTACCACCCTTACTTAGCTTTGGGATTCTACCCATCTGTTATGACTGCAGCTGTATGCACGATGAACATAGTACAGTTTTGTACCTACCATAAATGTAGATGTTCGAGTGCTCATACAGCTGCAGTCCAGGTTTCCCTCCCTCCAACCCCTCTTAGGACAGGCCTTATGACAACCCCTTTTCATATAACCTTTTGGGGGTACTCTTTTATGGTGTATTTGCTTGCAACTACTGTTTTTGATTTATCAACATTGCATTTTTGCATAACATTATGTTTGCCTTCCTTCTGGGGGCACCTGACATCTGGGGCAAGAAAAACTGAAGAAAATGGCGTCAGCTGCCTCTTTTATACCCCTGCCACACTGACGTCAGGGAGGAAGTGACAACAACCGACGCCGGACCTAGACTTTGGAATTTGACCGACCGAGGACCCACCTGACGGCAGGATAACCCATCTGTTATGACTGCAGCTGTATGAGCACTCGAACATCTACATTTATGGTAGGTACAAAACTGTACTTTTCTGAGTCCCCTATTTTCTTTGCTAGTGGTTCTAAATATAACACAAGTAAAAAATAGAAAGAGGACACCCCTGCCTGAGTCTTCTGTTTATACACAGCTGATCAGAGAGGAACCCTCCCACTTTGATTTTTGCCTCCCATACATCTTATATCCTTCTAATTAATCTAATCTTATTATTGTATCAGAAAATGCAGATGCTTCCATTGCCATATTCATAAAATTCCAGTTTATTTTGTTGGATGTTTTGTCTGCATCAAGACCTACCTGTAATAGTGGTGTTTTCCTACATTCTGTTTCCCTCTGGGTCATCACTGTTCTATTTATGTTGTCAAATGTTTGCCTCCTCTCCACAAAACCACAATTGTGCATATTTTTCAGTTTTGACATCAGTTTTGCCATTCTTTTAGCCATTACAAGCATGCACACTTCATATTATATTCATGGTTTAGAACTGAAATGAGCTTTTATGAAGCTGGATCAGATGGGTCTTTATCATCTTTAGGTACTACAGCCCCCACCATATTTTCCAGGATGTTGGTACCTCCCTTTCTTTTAAAATACTGTCAAACAAAACCTTCCAGATCTTTATCCCTTTCTTCCCTGCTAACTTCCTGGAGACTTTCCTGTAGAAAGGTTATATATCACCATTTTTATCTCATCCTATCTTAACTGTTAGCAGTTGAGCCTTGGCATATTTAAGTCTTCAATAAATATTTCTATTTATGCTGCTTCTTGTTTTTCCCACTTCGCTGCTTCATACCAATTTTCTTAACTTTTTTGACACATCTCTAATACGTATACAGAATCTCTGGTTGTTTTTCGTCATAGGCTCCCTAAGTGTGGCAACAATGCTTTCTGTTTTCTGTTGTCTTCGTTCTGCCAAATGATTTTCTCCCTGGAGTTAGCAAAAAACAGTTGTTTAAAATCAGTCTTTCTAAACCCATGAATATCATCCTGTTACTCTCTTATTTTCTCTTTAGCACTGCATTTGTTCCTTCTGTTGTTCTGAGATTCTCCTTATTTTGTAATACATAAAAAATAAATGCAAAAAGTCCACAGGGAGGTAGAAACACGTGGGTAGAAAAAGATAAACTCCAACCAAATAGCGTACCACAAATTTATTTGTCCGCTTTCATCAACGACTTCCTCAGAATAGATACAAAGCAAAACCCCTCATACTTAAATACACACAATAATTAAACAATCAACTAATTAATCAATTAACATATCATTTTTAAAAAACAAAAAGTAAAGATAAAAATCAAGTAAAAAGGGAAGCCACTTCCTGTTTGTTATTAATACATAATTTACAGTGTTTTAAAAAACATTTGAGATTAATAAATTCATTTAAACCTGGTATTTTGTCTGATTTTAACTTAATTTGCCAAATGGCTTCCCGTTGTTCCAGGTAACTTTTAAAATCCCCTCCCCTTAGGTCAACAGAACAAACTTCCAACACTGAAAATGAAAACTTTTTAAAAGAAGGGCAACTGATAGAGTGCTTATACAAAGCATTAGTACAGTCCTTAGATCTTATAGCATATAAATGCTCCTTAATACGTGTACTTAATTTCCTAGTAGTCATTCGTACGTAAAATGCAGGGCACCCAGAACATAGAGAGATGTAAACAACATTAGTAGTGTTGCAATTGACAAAACCAGGTACTTCAAAAGTTCTGTCTATTGTCGGAACAGCTATGTAAGGCCCCACAGAAATGAATCTACAAATTCTGCACTGATGGCAACAATGCATGCCCTTCTTATCAGAAACAAACAAATTGGTAGTATGTTTATTGTTTTCCAAAATTTTCTTAACATTAAATCCATTACGAAATACAAAACGTGGTTTGTCACCCAAAATTCGATAGATATCATAATTACCATGAATAACTTTCCAGTTATTCTCCAGTATAGACCTAAGATGAAAACTGTCACTACTCATTTCAAAGGAACAAATTAAACTAGGGTCAATTGGAAGGGTAGACTTTTTGCAAAAAAGACTATTACTACTACTATATGGCTTTGCCAAAATAGCAGGATAGTTAATAAAACGCTTATTGAAAATCTCCTTGCCAATGTTCTCTAACATCATTGGGTCATACCCTCTTTGAGAAAACAAATCAATTATAAGCTGAAACTCTTCAATTAAATGAGAGTCCTTAGTATAGATTAATAGGTTAATAGATTAGTACTAGGCTAGTTGCCCTTGCGAGCCATTTTAAGCCTAGCCAATTATCCCTTGTGAGACTCAAACCCTGCACCTTGTGTTTGTAAGGCAAACACCTTAACCATTAGGCCACCCTACGACACGCTCTAATGAATTGACCTCTAGGTATGTTTTTAACTATGTGTCTCGGGTGGCCACTGGAAAAATGTAGGTAACCATTAGTAAAGGTTTCTTTCAGATGAATTCTACTGTGAGATGTACATTCAGGTGAATCCCACCAAAAAATGAATGTCTAAAAAGTTGACTGCTAAACCTAAAGCTCCTAAACCTTGAGGAGAACCCTTTCGGTGGCACTGTAAGGTATTCCAACGAAACACAACAGGACTGTTTTATTGATCAACAAGAACATCTCTTGAGACTACTAAAAAGGTATAAATCTTTAGACATAGAGAATTGTTGTTTTGTGCGCTGCATTGAATTGGGTATTGTGCCTAAAGGACTGAGGTTTTTCAAGTGCCCAAATGGAGTAAACCTCAGTAATCCATTTTTTGAGTGCTTGGTTGTATTTTTTAACGAAATGGGTCTACGCTTTTTAAATCCATTGGTTGAGAACAATAAACATAAGATGGCTACTCTCAAGAATGAGATTGTCAATCTTGAATTATATTTAAAAAATAAGTTGTCCACGGACAATTTTGGTGGTTTGGTACACCAGTTTACACGTGAACTTGACCAACATCTGACTGAGGTTACTACTCGTAAACAACAAAAAAAATCAATCGTGATTTGAACTCATACAAAAATAAATCTGCCTACGATCATTTTGCCATTAACAGTAAAGATAATGGCCTAAAAGGAAAAAGTATGTTTTCTAACAACAAATGTTCTTACAGTACAGTAACCAGTTCTTTTGTTGGTGTTAATGAAACCATGTTTTCTAACGATAAGCACGATAGTGAACAAAATATTGAACCACTTGACATCAGGGACGGAAAAGGTGTTGACTGTGTGCAATCTATTGACAATTATCAGACTAAGAGTTCTGTCTGCGAAAGAGATTTACGGGAGGATGATTCTAGTCCTCACACGACCGATAAGGAGAGGGTTTGCAAGAACAAACCATGTGTTGTTTTTTCTGACTCTTCCTCTACTGGTGTTTCTAAGAAAAAACAGGGAAACTTCAACAAAAAGACAGTATTCACCCGCAGTCGGACTTTTCTGGGGTCCACCTTCTCCGGGGACGATGCTTAACAGATCGTTTAGATTTTTTTAACATTATTAACCTGACTGATTTTGTTTTTTCAGATTTACAACTTAAAGTCCTAAAATTGGGATTGAATTTTGTTCCCACTCACAGGGCTAATTATAGTAGAACCGTTATCGACATTAAAAAATTTACTAGGAAATTAAATCTATCTTATTTAATGCACAATCTGCCAGATAACAATAAATCCTTAGCTAGACCTTCTACTGTTAACCCTAGGTTACATCATACCATAAAAGTTTTCGAGGAGTTATGCATTCAGGATGTTGACCATTTGTTATTTAAAAACCATGTTCACATTTGTCATAATATGACAACACAAGAGAGAACAGCCTTGTCTGATTTGCAGGCTTTAACTAATAAATTTAGATTTATGAAGAGTGACAAGGGTGCGAATATTGTCATCATGGGTCAGGACAAGTATAAAACTTGTATGGTAAAAATTTTGGAAAATGTTGATGAATATGAACAGATAGCTTTGCATGTGATACATCGACAATTCCGAATGATACACTCTCATTTATATGATGCCTTTATGTCAGGCGACATTACTGCTGAGTTATATGATTTTTGTGTGGTTTCAGAACCCAAGATTGGTGTGATTTTTGGTATTCCAAAAACACACAAGGATCTTAGCAATCCGCCCTTTAGGCCCATTGTTTCTTCCCCTCATTCTATCACTGAAGGGGTGGCCTTGGTTGTTGATTCAGTTTTGGGCTCCTTAATTGTTAATCAGCCATCTTTTATCAGGGACTCATGGCATTTTTTAAGTAAACTAAGAGGTTTTGTTGAAACTTTTCCTTTTGATCCTAGCCGGCATATTATTTTTACCATTGACGTAGTGTCTCTGTACACCTGTATTCCTCACGATGACGGTGTTGAAGCAGTTCGGTATTTTTTGTGCAAAAAGCAATGTTTCTCTGTTAACATCATTAACACCATTTGTATGTTTATTGAACTCATTTTACATAATAACTTTTTTTTATTCGATCAAAGTTATAAACAGAAAAGAGGGGTGTCCATGGGTTCTCCAGCTGTCCCTGCCTATGGCAATTTAGTTATGGCATGGTGGGAGCTTGAAGTTATGCCTTTATTAGAACGGAAGTTCAAGGTGGAATTTTTTTGTAGGTTTATTGATGACTTGATTTTCATTATAGAAGGTGGACCAGATACTGTGGATCAATTTGTTTCTGAAGTGAATTCCCTTTCCGGTTTTTTAAGATTTACCAAGGGTGATGTAGGTTTAGCAGTCAACTTTTTAGACATTCATTTTTGGTGAGATTCACTTGAATGTACATTTCACAGTAGAATTCATCGGAAAGAAACCTTTACTAATGGTTACCTACATTTTTCCAGTGGCCACCCGAGACACATAGTTAAAAACATACCTAGAGGTCAATTCATTAGAGCGTGTCGTATGACTACTTAGGACTCTCATTTAATTGAAGAGTTTCAGCTTATAATTGATTTGTTTTCTCAAAGAGGGTATGACCCAATGATGTTAGAGAACATTGGCAAGGAGATTTTCAATAAGCGTTTTATTAACTATCCTGCTATTTTGGCAACGCCATATAGTAGTAGTAATAGTCTTTTTTGCAAAAAGTCTACCCTTCCAATTGACCCTAGTTTAATTTGTTCCTTTGAAATGAGTAGTGACAGTTTTCATCTTAGGTCTATACTGGAGAATAACTGGAAAGTTATTCATGGTAATTATGATATCTATCGAATTTTGGGTGACAAACCACGTTTTGTATTTCGTAATGGATATTAAGAAAATTTTGGAAAACAATAAACATACTACCAATTTGTTTGTTTCTGATAAGAAGGGCATGCATTGTTGCCATCAGTGCAGAATTTGTAGATTCATTTCTGTGGGGCCTTACATAGCTGTTCCGACAATAGACAGAACTTTTGAAGTACCTGGTTTTGTCAATTGCAACACTACTAATGTTGTTTACATCTCTCTATGTTCTGGGTGCCCTGCATTTTACGTAGGAATGACTACTAGGAAATTAAGTACACGTATTAAGGAGCATTTGTATGCTATAAGATCTAAGGACTGTACTAATGCTTTGTATAAGCACTCTATCAGTTGCCCTTCTTTTAAAAAGTTTTCATTTTCAGTGTTGGAAGTTTGTTCTGTTGACCTAAGGGGAGGGGATTTTAAATGTTACCTGGAACAACGGGAAGCCATTTGGCAAATTAAGTTAAAATCAGACAAAATACCAGGTTTAAATGAATTTATTAATCTCAAATGTTTTTTAAAACACCGTAAATTATGTATTAATAACAAACAGGAAGTGGCTTCCCTTTTTACTTGATTTTTATCTTTACTTTTTGTTTTTTAAAAATGATATGTTAATTGATTAATTAGTTGATTGTTTAATTATTGTGTGTATTTAAGGATGAGGGGTTTTGCTTTGTATCTATTCTGAGGAAGTCGTTGATGAAAGTGGACAAATAAATTTGTGGTACGCTATTTGGTTGGAGTTTATCTTTTTCTACCCACGTGTTTCTACCTCCCTGTGGACTTTTTGCATTTATTTGTTTCGATTGGCACTTTTTTCTGGTTTTATTTTGTAATACCTTAACCTTTGTCAGCCCTTTTAAGTAATTTATTACTTCTTAACTAGATCTTTTTCTTTTATTTCTACCCTGTTTTTAAACTCCTCTTTTATGGTATCTCACTCATTAGCTATTACCTTTGGAGTACTTTCTATCTTTCCTAATAACTTCTGGATAGTTGCCACTACTAATTTCTTAAATTCTTCTCTCTAACTGGTACTTGGGAAGGTCCAGTGTCTCATCTTTACTTCATTACCTTGCATTTTTATCTTGGTAGTTATTTGTGCAGGATCTGATATAGGTATTGGATGTGTATCAAAGTTCGCAATTAAATGGACATGTTTCTGTGAAGTATAATTTCTGTCAAGTCTAGCCCAGTTGTTGTACCTTGGGGAATCATCAGATCTTAGGAGTTTACTAGACTGTCGACCCAGAGATGATTTTAAGCCTATCCGTTTCATCCCAATGTAATGCCATAAAAATGCTAGTCAGTACCCAAGATTGCATTTAGTTGTGACTGGCCATATCCAGGAGGTTTGTGGGCACTACCCCAGTAAAAATTTACAGTGCCCTAGCCACTCGTCCAGGTTACTCTTTAACAGTGTCATAGAGGTGCTCTGTTTTACCTGAATTGGTAGCCTGTTCCAAAGATGTGGATGTCACTGGGAGATAAATCTATCCCTCTAGCATGTCCTATTTAAGTTGCAAGCCATATTTAGGTCCCTGGAGCAGGTGGCCCTAGTCCAGTTTCATTTACTGATATGCAGCAAGTTCATTAGGTTTGGGTCTTGGATTGCTCTATAGGCCAGGCAAAAGTCTCTCCTAAGAAGTCTATACGATAAGGAATATAGTGACAGGGACATTAATCAGTCTGTGTGAGGCTGGAGCTCCTTGATCTCCTTTGTTAGAAACCTCATTGGTCTCCAGTTGCTGCAGGTGCTTTGTACGGTATGTGATGAATGGGGTGTTACATTCAATTATGGGCCAGATTAGTGCCGATTGTAGAGGGGTTATAACCTTTTTTGCTTATGCGGCAATGCCTTTAGTGTGCTGTGTGGAAAGCCTTCCTTACTACAGTAGACACATGGTTGTCAAAGTTAAGGTTGCAATCAACTTGTGATCCTAGGTCCCTTACCACTTTATGGGTACTTTGGTATTGTTGTTGATATGATAGTGTGAAGGGACATTGTTTGTGCTGAAGGGAATGATGATGCATTTCTTTGCATTTAGTTTGAGACCATGACTAATACACTAGTCATTGGTCTGCACAAGACCCTTTTGGAGTATACTGACATCATCTGGGGATTCAGTGATTGCACCTAATTTGTAGTCATCTGCATACCTGTTCAGCCACAACTCCTTAGTTTTGACCTGAACCTCTGAGAAGTATATACCAAACAATAGAGGGCACAGAACTGACCCTTATGGCACTCCGCTGGTAACAGCTCTGCTGGCTGATGTGGAGTCACCCACTTTGATAGCGTGTGTCCGGTTTGTGAGCCAGTTGGCAACCCATTTTACAAAGAAGGGGTTTACATTCAGTTTGCTAAGTTTATTAGTAATGCCTGAATGTGGGATTGTGTCAGAAGCCTTTGCCAAGTCGAGGTGTGCCGTGTGCACAGATTTGCCCTCGGCAGTGGCCCTGGTCACATTTTCAAAAACATCCACCAGATTTAACAGGCAGGATCTGCCCTTGACGAAGCAGAATTGGGTAGGATCCAGTGTTTGGAGGTTGCCTATGTCTTTATTTATGAGTCCACGGTGATAAGTTCTGTGACCTTACAGATGAGGCTGGTCAGGCTTATGGGTATGTTGCTAGGCCACCTTTGTGGAGGGAAATAACTGTTGCTGTTCTCCATTCTGCAGGAACAAAGCCTGTGTTTAGGCTATGATTGAAAAGGTTCTTAATGGTGATGCTAGTTCATGTTTTAGCCTGTTTAGAAGACATACTAGAATGTCGTCTAGTCCCATAGAAGCTGTGTTTTTTGCCTTGTACAAAGCTTTGAGGACCTGCTCTTCAGATATGTAGGGTGGGAATGAAGTTTGGGGGAAGGTTTGTGATAAGTTAGGAGGAGATGAGGAGTGAAATTTTCACCAAACCTGTCTGCTAGCAGGTTTGCTTTCTCTGTGGGATCAGTGTGTGTGATACCATTGGTCACTAGTTCTGCACATGCTTGGATTCTACATTTTAAGCTATGTATGTAGCTGTAAAAGGCCTTATGGTTATCCTTGTGTGTATTTGCCAAGTTTCTCTCAAAGGAGCCCCTTGTAGGATTTGACAAGTTATCTTATTTGCCTGTTTAGGCTGAGGAGGGTGCTTTTCCATTATTGGGGCCTTGCCTTTGTTTTCTTGGACAGCAACCTTTTGCATTTATTGTAAAGTTTGTTGATGCTGGATGTCCACCATGGCAGCTTGATTTTACTTGGAGCTCTAGCTTTGATTCTTTCTGGTACAGCCGAGTTTATATGCTTATGCAAGTTAGTGTAAGCTTTGGCATTGTTACCACTTCCAGTTTGGAGTGGGGCTTGGAATGCATTTACACCCTTGCCTAGTAGGGTATAGTTTGCCTTGGTGAAGTTTTTTAGTCTGATTTCACCCTTTGTTGAGTTCTGGTGTTAGAGCCGTGTCTGTGTAGTTACACATACGAATGTATTTGTATTGCAGGAGGGCCTCAAACAAAAAAAGTCTTGAAATTGAAACATAGGTTCAAATGGAGATAAGATGCAGCAACTTTTTAATATTGGTCTTCCAAACATTAGTATATGTCCTGATAAGTAAAAAGTTGGAAAGAACTGTTATCTATAACTGATGGTAGTTGTAGTCTTTTATGATAATGGCTACTCTATCCATGGAATGTAAATGGCCTTACAGCTGTGGACAAAAAGCAAAGTACTGAATTATATGAAGAAATGTACTTTGCAAATAGTGTAGCAGGAGACATATTTGGATATAAATGAGCATGGGAATTTGTTAAAGAAAGGATTTTCGGGATGGATATTCAGCAAAATATCAGAGAGACAAAGGAAAAGGAGAGTAATTTATACTGATTATTAGAGGGGCTGCAGTAGTGATTTGAAGAGGACAAAAGGACAATAGTGGTAGATTTGTGGTAGTAAGGGGATATTGGAAGGGATAAGGATTTCACTGGCAAGTATTTATATTCCACCAAAAACTGCTATTGTGGAGCCTAAGAAAATTTAAAAAATAATCAGCTTGCAGCAGGAAATATTACTTATAGGTGGGGACTAGAAATTGATTTGCAATAGTGTAGTAGTATCAGGAAACTAGAAGGAAAAATATAACAAAAGAGGTAGATTTATTTAAAAAGTTATAAAGTATTTGGTATGGAAGATGCAAATTCAGTAGCAGGAACAAAATTTACATGTTATTCCCCAAGGTACAATAATTAGGCTAGACTAGACTGAAATTGTATTTCATAGGAACATGTGCATCTAATTGAATGCTTTGACACACATCCAGTATCTATTTCAGTTAATGCACAGACGTAAAATAAAATTTAGGTTAATGAAGTAAAAATGGGACTCTGGCTCTTTCCTACCTACCTACCTATTAAAAAATAAAGGAATTTAAGGAATGGGTAGACACAATTACTTGAGAGTGAGTGGGATAAATTGAAAATGGAGTTTAAAATAGGGTAGAATGAAAGGCATAGTTAAGAAGCAATAAGCATTGCTTAGAGGGGTTGAGAAAGGTCATCTCATAGAACAAGAAGAGTCCAAAATCAGAGTGCAGGTAGTATCTGGGATAATATGCATGAGTTTAGAAAGATTGCTGTTATCAAAAAATATTTGCTTAATACCTCCAGAGCACAAAAACTTTTAACACTGTGACTTAACAGAAAAGGTTGTCACCAAACTTAGTGAGCCTGTAAGAAGGAAAAATAACCAGAGATCTTGTAGAGGTACTAGAGATACTTCAGAAATTTTATGAAACATTTATATAAAACAGAGAGTGTGGAAGTAAGGACATTTCCCACAAATGTAACTATAGAAGATTAATTATGCCAGTGTTATGGGTAGACAAGGCTCAACAACTTTACAGTTAAGATAGGAGGAGCTGAAATTAAAACAGTCATGTACATGTGGTCATCATGAAAGTCTTCAAGAGGAGATGGTACTCCCATGAAAATTTGGAAGTTAGGAGGGAAGAAAATGATAAAGATCTGAAAAATTGAATATTTTAAAAGGAGGAGAAGCACCATCAGCCTGGTAGAAAGCTGTAGTGACTCTGTTCTCTAAAGATGGTAAAGACTCATCAGGCCCATATTCATACAGATCCATTTCAATTTTAAAGAATTATAAAGTATTTGTCTATAGTTGTTAAAAGAAATGCAGATGTTTTGCCAAAACTGATATAGATCAGAGTGGTTTTGCCAGAGGGGAGGCAAACATTTGATAGCATTAATAGAACAATGATGATCCAGAGGGAAGCAGAATGTAAGAAAATACTGGTGCTATTAGTGAGTCTTGATGCAGAGAAAGTATTTGACAGAGTAAATGGAGATTTTATAAGTAGGGCAATGAAAGTATTTGCATTCTGTGATAGAATAGTAACTTTAATTAGGAGGATATAAGAAAGATTGGAGGCAATAATAAAAGTAGGAGGGTTAATATATGTTGTGTTCGGACAGAGGAACCAGACAGGGGTGTCCTCTTTCCCCTTTATTTGCCATATGTTTAGAGCCATTGGACAAGAAAATAAGTGACTCAGAAGTGCAAGGAATTTATTGGTGTGGTAATCAAGAAAAGTTGGCTTTATTTGTAAATTATACAAATTTGTACCTCATTGCTAGATTTGCCACTGGCTGTACTTACAGAACTCACCATTGTCAAAACCTTAAACCTCTAGGATGGCTAGAATTGACTAGCTCACTTCAGTACAATCAACTTGTAATAGACCACAAAATGCTCAATCAACCAACCAGACAACACCCCTGCACTTAAAAACATTATTTATCCCCACAGGAACACAAGGCCATTGTGATCTAACAAACTACTAAGTCAAACACTCAAAACTAACAACTCAGCTGGTGACTCTGTTTTCTAACTTTGTTGGCAAAATTTGGAACTCATTTCCAGCTGATCTAACACTAGACTCATCATTAAACCAATTCAAGAAAAATCTCAAACAGTATTTCATGACACACTGGCTATGCCCCTGCCAGAATCCAGACTAACTCCTTCCATACTATTGTGTATGAAACAGTATTGTAAGGAATACCTAGCTACTTTTATCTGATTGTCTGTAACCATATAAGTTTGAGCTATGACCAACAATAATTGTACCATACTATAGTATATGAAACCGTATTGTAAGGAATACCTAGCTGCTTCTATCTGATTGTATGTAACCATATCAGTTTGAGCTGTGACTGTCAAAAAATTGTTTTTAATGTTCATGCTTAATTTCAATGTAATGTTTTTAATGTTGGAGCTTTTCTCCCCGGGCCTCCACTGAAAATGGACATGTAGCCAGTCAGACTATCCCGGTCAACAAATGTAAAATAAATAAATTAAAGTAAATAAATAAATAAACCCAGAAAAAGGCATTCCAGTGTCGTGGAACATTTTGAGACAGCTTCAAGTCTTTTCAGATATAAAATAAATGAAGGTAAAACAAAATCTGCAGCTGTAACGTATGTACTCCCACGTGAATTTTTCAGCAGCAACCACAATTATGGGGACATGGGACAAGATAGGATGAAGTATTTAGGAGAATGGATTAAAAATGGCAGCTAAGAATATGTGGGAAGAGAGAAAAAATACAAAAACTGAGAAAATGGAAACTCTTGTTAATGGATATGGATAGTAAGGTACAGGCAGTAAAAATGTTTTAGTCCCTTCAGTTTTATATATGCAGTTGTGGACGGTAATAGAGTTGAAGGAATGTATCTGGGAGGAGAAGGGAACAAAATTTTAGTGAGATAAGCTGATCCTTCCAGTAGATCAAGTGGATTTAGGATTACCTGACTTGAAAGGAAATTTTAGAGCTGAGCTGTTAAAACTCATATACATAAGACAAACAGAAGGTTATATTTCAAAATTTAAAGGGATGATGATGAAGCAGTGGGGGAGTTGGAAATAGTGAGGTTTTGGATGTAGATCATTAAAAAAATAACTATACAGAATACTGTATTTATAAAGCAGCAGAAAGTATTCTAGGAACTAAGTTAACACGTGAATGGAGAAAGGAGATTTTGTCAGTAGGGATGACTGCAATTAGGGGTACAGAAAATAGGCAAGAGAGGGTGGAATGTACTGAAGCAAACTGGTAAAGGAACAAAGGTATTGGAAGCAAGTAACTTGAGAGGGAAAGTTGATAGGAATGAGGTAAAGAAGACAGTCGGACTGCAGGCTAGAGAAACTGCTTTCCATACCAGGAATTCATATCAGAGTATAGGCAAAAAAAAAAAAAAGGGACAGGGGAATTTTAAGTGAAAGACCTGCTCTGATATAGTTCTAGTTGAATCTAGAACAGAAGTTGCTGTTAAAAAAAGGAATAGTAAGTATATATAAAATATTGCATATTAGTTACAAGACTCAATCGGGAGGTGAAAAAAGAATAGGAAGAGAGACTGTTAAACAATTTACAAGAGAAAAATGGAGGACATATGTGGCTCCCATGTATGCAACAAAATCCAGAAGGTGGAGGATTTTTGCTTGAAAGTGTTTGCATAGGTGTTTTTATTCCCCAAGCAGTCATCAAAGAATCGGTTAGATAGCAAATGGAGGTGTGATGGTGAAGAAACAATTAACTGGGAACGGGGACACATCCTGTGAGCCTTTTTGAGCTGGGATACAGGATCTGAAGTGCATAAACATAAGAGCTTAAGTTTTTATTTTCTGTTGAGGGCCAACAAGGAAAAATGCTACAAAATGGAAATCACAAGTTTAAACCAGCTGTATTTGAAGTATTGCATATTATAAAAGAACTGGAAGAGGGATCTTTAGGAAAAGGGAAGGAGCAAATTGCATATAAGTAAATGGTAATTGTAGGAACGATAACATGCAGAGCAGTAATTCAGGAGAAGGAATGAGGTTCAAGGGTAGGCAGGAGTTCGGTTTGTGTAATGATGAACTGATGGTAGTTAAAAAGAGAAAAAGATGTATTGTGAATAATGTAGGTAAATGGAAAAAGATGTTAATATGGTTTTGTTTTTTTCCTGTTAATGTATGTGTGCCTACATCTTAAGTGGCAATTTAAAAGTATGTGTGTGTATACATTTATTTCAGGTCCTGCACCTTTAAAACTAAGATGCAGGGTAATGAGGTAAAAATAAGACACTTGACACTTTCCTACTTGTTACAGAGAGCGACGTTTAAGGAATGGGTTGTAGAAATTGAGTTTTTAGTGAAAATGGAAATTTATTCAGAAGGGATAGCTAGTGAGTGTGGTAAAATAAAATGGAGTGTAATAAATATGGTTGAAGAAAAAACGAAAGAGGCATGAGAAAGGTATACTAGGCATAATTTACACTGGCTGACCAAGGTTAAAAAAGTAGTAATCTGACAGAACAAGAAGAGGAATGCAGAGTGCTAAAGAGGAAATAAGGGAATATTTGGATAATGTGCAGTAGTTTAGAAAAGTTGCTGTTAATCAACTATTTTTCTTATTACTCTACAGCACAAAAACTTTTAGCACGCAGACTTTAGCAACAGAAAGCATAAAAGGTTGTCACCAAACTTAGGGAGCCTGTGACCAAGAAAAATAACCATAGATCCTATATAGGTTTTAGAGTTATTTTGAAAAATGTACCAGCATTTGTATAAAGCAGCAGACTGTAGAAAGTGAGAAAAGGCACACGTGCAGTATTTATGGATGCATTAATTACATCAAAGTCAGGGAAGATGAGGTTCAACAGTTGACTGATAAAGTAGGAAGAGATGAGTAAAAATGGTGATGTATAATGAACAAGGAAGTCTCCAGGAACAGACAGTGTTCCTATTGAAGTTGGGAAGTTATGAGTGAGGAAAGTGACAAAAATATGTAAGCTTTTGTTTAATATTGTTTTAAAGGGGGGCACCAACTTCTTGGGAAAAAAGCTGTAGTAGTTTTATTACCCAAACAGTGTAAAGACTGTTCAGACCTAACTTCAAATAGACCCATTTCATTTTCTGAACTATGATTATAAAGTGTCTGTACTGGCTAAGAAATGGGAAAGGTATTGCCAGAATTTATAGATATGGTTCAGTTTGTTTTTTTAGTGGGTGGAAAACATTTGACGACATTATTAGAATAATGATGATCCAAAGGGAAGCAGACTGTAAGAAAGTACCACTACCAGTACTGGGTCTTGTTGAAGAGAAATTCTTTGATAATGCCTCCTGAGATTGTATGAGTAGAGCAGTGGAAGCGTTTGCATTCCCTGGTACAATAATAAGTTTAATCATGAGGATGTATGAAGGATTGGAGGCAATAATTAAAGTGGGAGGATTCTTGTATAATAAGTTGTCTTTGAATAGAGGAACCAGGCCAGGGGTATTCTCTTCCCCCTTTGTTGTTTGCTTTATATTTAGAGCTATTGGCAAAAAAAATGAGAGGCTCGTAATTCAAGGATATAACTGGAATGGTAATCAAGAAAAGTCATCTGTATTTGCAAATGATATTTTGTAGTTAATACATCCAGAAAAGGACATTTCGATGTTATGGATTATTTTGAGGCAATTTCATGTCTTTTCAGGATATAAAATTGATGAAGATAAAATAAAAGTTATAGCAACAAACTATGTACCCACACATGAAATGGTTCAGAAATACTCATATTTATGGGGAAAGGATAAGATGAAGTTCTTAAGAGTATGGATTAAAAAGGCTTTTGTTATGGCAGCTAAGGATATATAGGGAAGAAATTAAACAAAAGGTAATATCAAAACTGAGCAACTGTAAGCTCTTGATTCTGGTTGTGGATAGTATGATACAAGCAGTGAAAATATTTATTCCCTTTAGTTTTTTTTTTTTTTAAAGTCATGCATATTTTTATTAACCAGAGGAGACAATTATGGACAATAAGTTGAAGGAATGCATTTGCTATAGAAAGTAGGCAGGGTCTAAGTGGGATACACTGTTCCTCCCAGTAGGGCAAGGTGGTTTATGATTGCCTCATTTAAATGGATATTTTAGACCGACCCAGTTAAGGCTCATATATATAACGGAAAGCAGAAGTTTATAAATCATGCTGGAAACTGATGATGACAATTAAATTGATCGAGTTCGAGAAAAAACTAAAGGAAAATAACCATACAGAATATTTGCAGAAAGTATTCTAAGACCTAAGCTAACCCAGGAATGATGAAAGGAGATTTTGCCCCTAGGGATGGCTGCAACTTGAGTTAGTGAAAATAAGTATGAAGGGCAAGTAATTTACTGGAGAAAATTTGCAAAGGAGCCAAGCTATTGGGAGCAAATGACTAGAAAGGGAGAGGTGATAGAATGGGATGAGGACAAAAAATAATTTTGACTGCAGGTTACAGACCACCTTTCCCTATCACTGATTGATGTCAGACTGCAGGCAAGGAGAAAGGCATACAGGAGTGCGAAGTAAAAGACCAGCTGTGGCGAGTCGAGAACAGAAGCTGCCATTAAAAATGGATCATTAATAGGGTGTAAAAAATATTTGCATGCTAACTATAAAACTCAATCAGAGGAGATTAGAAAAGGTTGGGAAGAGACTGAAATGATAACTTATGAAATATAAATAGAATGACATCTGTATGGCTCTCAGGTATGTAGCAAAGTACAGATGGTTTAGGATGTCTGCTTGAAGTGTTTGCATAAGTATTTTTATATCTCATGTAGATTTCAGAGAATTTTTCCTCGGTAGTTAGAAAATGCTGGAGGTGTGATGGAAAAGAAAGGTAATTTGGAACGTGTTTTTTGGGAGTGTAACAAGTTGGAAGATTTAAAAATGTCCCTACAGAGTACTTTGTCATAAATGTTGGGGGTACAGATTGGTGAAGCTAAGGAAATAATTAATTTGAGGAGGGATGCAGGATCTCATTTACCTTTAGTGCTGAGGCCTTACCAAGTTTACCTCTATTGACTGCCAAAGAAAGCAGATGATGGAAATCAAAATCTAAATAAATTCAGTGAACAGTGATTAGGAAGACAGTATACACAATACCACTAGTAAAGATTTAAATTTTTTATTCACTTTAGTTGAACACTCTTGTCTCTTATGAGACTTCATCAGAACTCTCATGTGCTGTTAGCCAGCGTTTGCTTTGAATTTAGTTATTTAATGAGTTTTGGACACAAAATAATTGCTATCTTTTTGAGTTTCTCAGTTAAATCAAAATCTAAACCAACTATATTTGAAATAATGAATATTGTAAGGAGGTAAAAGAACTAGAAGTGGGGTGTTTTGAAAAGGGAAGGAGCAAATTCCATTGAAGTTAATGGAATTTGTGGGAACAATACATGCAAAATAAGGTTCAGGAGGAGCAGGAGTGAGGTTTAAGGCATCACAGGGATTGAGCAATTTAGGTAATGTAGTAGGTAATTAAAAAGAAAGAACATATACATAATGTGTAATGCATGAATATGACAAATGTTAATATGTTTTACTTCTGTTTTAATGTTTCCATGTTGATATCTTAGGTGATACTTGAATAAAAATGTTTAAAAATGAAAAAGAATTATGTTCGCATTATGTTTAGTACAATTGGCAAAGAAAATAAGGGACTCTGAAACTGAAGGATATAATTAGTATGGTAGTCAAGAAAAGCTGGCTTTATTTGCAGATGCTATTATTTTGCACCTGACAAAAACAGAAAAGGACATTAGTGTTCTGGAACATTTTGAGACAGTTTCAAATCTGTTTGGGATACAAACTAGGGGTTATAATTGACTCTCCGGCTGACACAGACATCCCCAAAAGGGTCTCACTGAGACAGATACCTAGTGTCAAAACCATGGCCTCAAGCTAAATGCTAAAAAGTGCATAGTCATCCCCTTTGGAAAAAACAAAGTACCCACAAACTGTCACATAGGTGGTAGCCCCCTAAATACGGAAGACATAATAAGGGATCTAGGGACCCAAGTAGATAGTAACCTCGCCTTTGATAATCACATTGCCAAAGTGGTTAGAAAATCCTTCTATGTGGCTCACCTAATCACAAAATGGTTTGCATCCAGATTGAAAGAGGTCATTGGGCCTCTCTACACATCACTCATCAGACCCATCATATTGTACAATGCCCCATTTGGGATGTACCTTACAAAACACCTGCAACAACTGGAAAGACCACGGAAGTACCTCAACAAGAAGATCACTGGCCTCAAGCAGATGCCATTTGCAGCTCGACTGAAGATACTCCAGCTGTATTCGGTTGCATACCGCCTACTTAGAGTTGATCTCTGCCTGACATACAAGGCCATGTCCAACCCAGAATTGATGGACATGCTCCACCTAAAGAAAACCATATCCCCTCGAGCCACATGCTCCAACGATCTAAACCTCACCACAAAAATAAATAGGACGTGCTGGAGGGGATAGATTCCTGTCCCAGAGACTTCCCATGCTCTGGAACAAGATTCTAATCTACATTAGGCAGAGCTCCTCGCTAACCCTCTTCAAGAGAAACCTTGACGAGAGGATGGGAAACAGAAAGTTTACCCCAGGAATCACTTCGATGGCTCTGCTGGACAGAGGCACAGGGAACTAACCTAAGGGGGCAACAAAAGCCAACACATTCCGGCTAGGCTTATAAATGCCTTCGGGCAGATAGCCCAGTACCTACCTATGAATCTATAAAGGCAGAAGCGATAAATTATGTACCCACACATGAAACAGAAATACCCATATTTATGAGGACATGATGAAATATTTAGGAGTATGGATTAAAAATGATTCTAGTGTGGCAGCTAATGCTATGTGGGAAGAGACTAAGCAAAATATAATACAAAAACGGAGAAAATGGAAGCTTTGTTATATGGAGATGGATAGTAAGATACAAGCAGTTAAAATGTTTTAGTCCCTTTAGCCTTTTTCACAGGTCAGGCATATTTTTATTAACTAGAAGACTCCTGTACATAGCACAAGCAAAAAACTGTAATTCAAAGTGGAAAAGGATGATGAAACACTTGAGAAGTTCAAGAAACAAGGAGAGACTGGGATTTTGGATGCAGGCCGTTAAGGAGAATAACAATAATCATGCAGAATATTATATCCATAAAGTAGGAGAAAGTATTGTACGAACTAAACCAACACGGGAGTGGAGAAAGAAGATTATGCCGATAGGGATGACTGCAATTAGGGATACAGACAGTAGGCAAGAAGGGGGGTTGGAATTTATTGGAGAAAACTGGCAAAAGAACCAAGGTATTGGGAGCAAATAACTAGAGAGGCAATGATCATAGAATGGGAAGATGCTAAGAATTTATTTGGACTGCAGATTAGAGACTGCCTTCCCTATCAGGGACTAATATCAGACTATAGGCAAAGAGAAAGAAATAGGGGGGGTCCTAAATGAAAGACCAGCAGTGGAAGAGTTTTTAATAGAATCTAGAACAGAAGCTGCCATTAAAAAAGGAATAATTTGTGGAGCATATAAAATATTGCTCGATAACTATAAGAATCAATCAGAGGAGGTTAGAAAGGATTGGGAAGAGAGATTAGATAAGCAATTCACAAAGAAACAATGGGAAGGTATATGTACGTCTCCCAAATTTGCAACAAAATCTAGAAGGTTTAAGATTTTTGCCTGGAAATGTTTACATAGATATTATACCCACAAGTAGACTCCAGAGATTTTTTCCTCAAGCAAGTAATACGTGTTGGAGGTGTGACGGGGAAGAAAGAGGTAATTGGGAGCATATTTTCTGGCAGTGCAGTGAGTTGACTGATGTTACGGACTCCCTTCAGAATGCACTGTCAGAGATGCTGGGTGGCAGATTGGTCTGATGAGGGAGATGATTTTTCTGAGCTATGATACAGATAGACATGGCAAGGCCTTGCTGTGTCTGATAATGGTGGCTGTCAAAAAGCAGTTACTAGAAAATGAAAATCAAAATCTAAACCAACTATGCTGGAAGGTAGTGAATATAGTAACAGAGGTAAAACAACTTGAATTGAGATCTTTAGAAAAGGGTAGGAGCAAAATACATAGGAAGAAATGGGAATTGTGAGAACAGTACATACATACAAGGGAGGAATGAGGTCCAAAAAGCTGCAAGATTTAAATGAGCTGTGTAATGTTTGAGTGAGAAAGATTTGGTAGATTATAAGTGATGTATAATGTTTGGTTTGCAGTTGGGAGTGTGTCAGTATGGTTTGTGATATAAAATGCTTGCAACTACAATTGTTTCTGTGTGATTTGTTTTCATTTATATAAAAGTATGATTGCCTATGTAGTAAGTGGTGGTTTAATAAAGATGCTTCTTGTTTAAAAAAAAAAAGGCAGGAATTGAATAATTTATGTAATATTGCTTAGGCTATATAGTGTATAGTAGTATATGTGAAGTATAACGTTTATATTAATATAGCTTGATTACTTTTACATGAATGTAAATTTGCCTATGTCACAAGTGATAATTCAATAAAGGTGTTTAGAAAAAAATGAATAAAATCACTCTGTCTGAAAATGAAAAAGACTTCTGTGTTTGAGCGGCTCCATGTTAATGTGTTCTATATTAGATTTTACTTAACTGAATGGTCCATTGGATTGGCTCTTTTTAAAAAAGGCATTATAGAGACAGCAAAGGCTTTTGCCAGAATGCAAAAGCCTTAGTAAAAGAGGTGCCGACCATCCCTGGCAAAGCAAGATGAATTGTCAGCCATCTCATTTCAAGCTGATGCATACTGACTTCTGTTAGAATGACACCAGCCAATTATTAAAGCTGATTATCTTGTCTTTGAATCTTGGCATCATTTTGAGTGATTGCAAAGTGCTACTCGAGGCCAGTGTTTTTCATGTCTTAGACCCACAGATAACAAACTCGGTCATGTCCTTTTGCTTGTCCCTCCGGATAGAACACCTAAGGTCATTCACCCCCCCCCCCATGTGGACCACTGTCGGGTCATAATCATATTTTTTAGGATGGAGTGATCCAAGTGTCCTTTTTATGTCTTGGATCCTGGCTCCATAAAGATGACTAACTGTCACCTTATTGTTATCCAGCCTGGTGAGGGTGGTGTCTTTAGAGTTGCTGGTTACTAAGACGTTACTGTGGTTCAATGCAGTTTCAGTGGGCCATAAAGGATTGGAGTCTGTACCCCTGTGACTTTTATAAGTATGTGTACTCGCCATGGAGGTGAAGGGGAAGTTTTGTGTTGCTGTCTGAATGAATGCCTGAGGTTTTTAGTCTTTAGCCTGTGAGACTTGGTCTGTGTGCGTTGTACTTATCAAATGTCTTCTGAGGTGAGAATGTAGTGTCGATGTAAGTAAGTAAAGTAAATAATCAGATAATTAGTGTTTGAGAGGTATCATTGTTAGTACATATGAAAAGTTGCTTAACAGTTTGACAAAGGTGGCAGTTGCGAAAAATTCTCACATGGAGATAAGTGAAGTGGGCCTTGGTTTTGTAGCCCAGTGCATTATGTTTGGAGCATTACCATAAAGGCAGCAGGTGCCAGGAGGCTAGGACTCATCCTGTACTTGACTCAAGGTAATTCTGGTGTTCCACTTCATTCCATTCAAAGCCTGTCGAGTTATATTGAACTCTTATAGCTACCCTCCATGTACAGCTACGGTTATCCGTAGACTTTACTAGGGAAGTAGGGAATGGAAATAGATAGGCAGACCTAGTTTTTGCATGTCACATACACTTGCAAATCATTGTGATTGCTAGATTACCTACTGTATGTCTTTGGGACTTGGAGAGAAAGCAGAAGTACAATGTAATGAAAAAGTATTTGCCCCCTTCCTGATTTCTTATTTTTTTGCATGTTAGTCACACTTAAATGTTTCAGATCATCAAACAAATATTAGACAAAGATAACCCAAGTAAACACAAAATGCAGTTTTTAAAGTGATGATTTTATTTATTAAGGAAAAAAACTATCAAAACCTACATGGCCCTATGTAAAAAAAGTAATTGCCCCCCTTGTTAAATCCTGAAGGTAACTGTGGTTAATCACATTTTTGGCAAAGCTGAGTTCAATTTCACTAGCCACACCCAGGCCTGACTACTGCCAGACCTGTTGAATCAAAAGATGACTTAAATAGAACCTGTCAGACAAAGTGAAGTAGGCCAGAAGATCCTAAAAAGGAAGACATCATGCCACAATCTAAAGAAATTCCGAAACAGATGAGAAACAAAGTAATTGACATCTATCAGTCTGGAAAAGGTTACAAAGCCATTACTAAAGCATTGGGACTCCAGCAATCCATGGTGAGAGACGTTATCCACAAATGGAGAAAACATGGAACAGTGGTGACCCTTCCCAGGAGTGGCCGGCCTACAAAAATTACCCCAAGAGAGCAGTGACGACTTATCCAAGAGGTCACAAAATAACCCAGAACAACATCTAAAGAACTGTAACCCTCACTTGCCTCAATTAAGGTCAGTGTTCATGGCTCAACCATAAGAAAGAGGCTGGGCAAAAATGGCATGCATGGCAGAGTTCCAAGGCGAAAACCAATGACCAGAAAGAACATAAAGGCTCGTCTCACTTTTGCCAAAAAACATCTTGATGATCCCAAAGTCTTTTCGGAAAATATTCTATGGAATGACGAAACAAAAGTTGAACTTATTGGGAGCTGTGCGTCCAGTTACATCTGGTGTAAAAGTAACACAGCATTTCAGAAAAAAAAATATCATGCCAACAGTCAAACATGGTGGTAGTAGTGTGATGGTCTGGGGCTGCTTTGCTGCTTCTGGACCTGGACGACTTGCTGTGATTGATGGAACCATGAATTCTGCTCTCTACCAAAAAATCCTGAAGGAGAATGTCCGGCCATCAGTTTGTGACCTCAAGCTGAAGCGCTCTTGGGTTCTGCAGCAGGACAATGATCCAAAACACACCAGCAAGTTCACCTGTAAATGGCTTAAAAAAAAACAAGTGAAGGTTTTGGAGTGGCCTGGTCAAAGTCCGGACTTGAATCCAATTGAGATGCTGTGGCATGACCTTAAAAAGGTGGTTCATACTCGGAAACCCTCCAATATGGCTGAATTAAAACAATTCTGCAAATAAGAGTGGGCCAAAATTCCTCAACAGCGATGTGAAAGACTCGCTGCCAGTTATTGCAAACGCTTGATTGCAGTTGTTGCTGCTGAGAGTGGCACAACCAGTTATTAGGTTTAGGGGGCAATTACTTTTTCACATAGGGCCATGTAGGTTTGGATTTCACTTAAAAACTGCTAATATTTACATTTGATTGATGATCTGAAACATTTAAGTGTGACAGACATGCAATAAAGTAAGAAATCAAGAAGGGGGCAAATACATTTTCATTGCACTGTACCTGAAGGAAGCCCACTCAAACGCAGAGAAGACAGTACAAACACCAGAGTATCGACCACCACGATGATGCAATAAAAACTTCTTTATTCGAGCAAACAGAGATGAGCGCTTTCGCATACACACTGTACGCTTCTTCAGATCTACTAATTAAGTGAAACCATCATCCTTATATACATCTAGTATGCTCAGGCTAATAAAACAATTATGTAATGATAGCAACAATCATCCAATTAATAAATCAAAAGCTGATTGAAATTCAACAAGCCAGATACTACTAAGAGCATCTAGCTGCAAAAAACAAATAAACTAATACACTATCCTTGCTAACTAAAATGAAACAATTGTTACTGCTGCCCTAAAGAAACATAATTAAAACAAGGCATAGGCATATGCAAAAGCATATAAATAAAACATAATGTTTATCATAAGGCGATTGCATGAATATATCAGTCTAAAACTTATATAACTAATATAACCATATAAATATCAACATTTCATCATATGCTTTCACATTTAAATATATAAAAATATGTATATATATATATATATATATATATATATATTAAAATGTTATTCTAGAAAAAATATACACATATATATTCTTCTGGGGCACATATGTATAAAATGTATATTCAGATCTATGTATATTCTCTTAGCCAAAACCTTATTTTAAAATTTTTTTCATACATTTAATGTTAAGTTGTCAATCTCGCCTTCATTCTTGCTTGATGGGTTCGGAGCCGATCCCTCGGCTCCGACTCGGCACTTGCTAAGCTCGAGAGTCACTTTTACCAGCTCGAGGCAGCCCCATATCCCATGATGCAAGGCGGTAAGTACCCAGATCTCGTTTGCCGCTTCGCTTAGGAGGTCCTCCTTTTACCAGCTCCTGGTAAGTGATTAAAATACTTGATATTTTAGCCCCTTTTTACTAAAAACCCTTTAAATTTTAGTTTTAAGTTAATTTTAAAGATTTTCTGACAGAAATTTACCTGTCTCTTTTTATTTTTTAGTCAAACTTTACCCATCCCATCCCCCTGTTAGGGTGTGTGTGTGTGTTTGTCTACTTATACCTTTTGGTATATTTAATTTAATTTAACTCTTTGACTGGTGTGTGTGTGTGTTGTCTTTCACCATGTCAAAGAGAGGGTCTCAGGCTTTAAGAAGTGTGACTCGTGCTGTCAGAAGATGTCTCTGACAGACGGTCACACTTCTTGCCTGTATTGCCTGGGGCCTCTTCACCTGCAGGACTCCTGTGCTATATGTCATTCCTTCAGCCAGAGAGTCCTGCAGGAAAGAAGAAACAAACTGATACTTAGGGGCCTTCTTAAGCGGAGCGCTCTCCGGCTAAGTCGGCTCCATCCAAATCTGCCAAATCTTCCAAGGCCCAGGCTTCTGTGTCAAAGCCTGCGGCCTCGGCTCCGACTCGTTCTGAGTCGAGATCGGCTCGGCTGGAGCGATTCTGGCTACAAGCCGGCACCGATGGCTATCGGTGCCGATTCTGCATCGACCACCGATTGTCGGCTCCGATCGGTTCCGACCACCATGTGGCACAGGCATCGGTGTCGGCTCGATCGGCTCCGACACCGTTACTTTGTGGCTGTATCGGCTCCGGCTGGAGCCGATGCATCGAGGCTTCCTGTCGGCTCCGATAAGTTGTCGGCTCCGACAGGGTCTATAGTTTCATCGGTTCCGATGGCTCATTCCAGGAAGAGGTCGAGGTCTCCTTCCTTGGAGCCGATACTTCGGCTCGGCTTCACCTCTCCTTCGAACGGAGCCATCGGAGCCGATCTTCAAGGTCATCCAGACTTTCAGACCATGACTTAGAGAGAGTGGTCAGCAGATTACTTAAGTCACAGGCACTGGCCCAAATGTTACATAGTCCGTCTCAACAGGTGACTGTTGGTCCACACCCGTTACAGTTCCTCCTTCAACTCTACCCCAGAGCTTGGAGTTGGAGTCTTCGGGAATGGTTACTGCTACGGCTGGAGGACAGATACCCCCTTCTGTTCCTTCAGCCTCTACTCTTATCTCCTCTTGAGACCTTCCTTAGAGGGATTCGTGGTCGGCTTCCATGGTCTCCTCCGAGGGGTGAGTGGCATCGGACCCTTGTCCGAACCCGCTCTTCCCCTTGGAGCCTCGGCCTTGGTGAGCTCGGCTCCGACATCTGCCTCGAGACTTCCCTTTCGGTAGTCCCTGGAGTTCCTAGTTCTTCGGAACGGGTTCTCTCGGACCTGCCTGGGAGGGGAGCATTCGAGGTGATGAAGAGTGTGCTGGCCACTGGTATCAGTCAGCAGTCTGTTCCCTTAGCTCCTCCCTCTATAGTGCCTGTTGACATCTCTGCCACTTCTCTTGCTACAGGACCCAGAGATCCTCCGCCTCAGGTTTCCCCATTGGGAATTTCCCCCCTTCCGAGGATTCTCCTGATGTTTCGGGAGATCCTCCTAGGAAGAGGACTTGTAAGAAGAAACATGTAGACTCCCCCGAGTCTGTCACTTCAGATACTGACATTGATGAGTCAGAGGGATCCCCTAGATCCCCCTCTGAGGATGTCTCCTTCTCAGACATCCTAGAACTCCTTAAACAGAGGGGAAACTGGCCCACCAACAATCCCTCTGAGGATGAGTCAGTATACCTAGAGGTGTTTGGATCTCGGCCCTCCACCTCCTGGGTGTCTCCGCCTTTCGACCCCCTTATGCAGGTTATTGCCCGAAAGGCGTGGGCAGCTCCTGACTCTGTAGAGCCAGTCCCTAGGAGGCCTTCAAAATTTATCACTGCCCCGTGTGACAAGCAATTCCTCACTAAGGGTGTCCCCGCTGATGCCATGGTGGTGGCTGCTGCCACCAAGAAGGAACTTGCAGATCCTTCCGTGCCGTCCATCCTCCTAATAAGGACTCTAGGACCATGGATAGGTATGTGGCGGATGTTTTCCTCAGCGACCTTTGCTGTGCGTTCTCTGAATTACCTATGTCACTTCACCAGACTCCAGAGGGATATCCTTAAGGAGCTGGGTGAAGTAGTACAGGATCCTACAGCTGCAGGAGCTCAAGAAAAAATTGCTTCGCAGCTAGGAACCCTTAATTCCATTGCAAACTCCTCCATGCGGCTAATATCATATGCTGCTGATGGAGCGAGTAGAGCCGCAGGTACAGGTGTGGCTCTTAGACGCCAAGCCTGGATGCGGCTATGTGACTTTGCAGATCCCTTCAAGGCGTCCTTCACAAATTCTCCCTTTGATGGGTCAGCTTTGTTTGGCCCTCAGGTGAAGGAAACTTTGACCAGGTGCGAGCAGGACGGCAAGACTCTTTCTGCTGTAGGAGTCCGTTTTCCACCCCTTCTAGACCTTACCCCAAAGGACAGAAAGGTGGAAAAATGTGGTTCCATAAATCCCAAGGAGTCACGCCGGATTCACGTGCTCAGTTTACCCCTAGAGGCAGAGGGGTAACAACAACAGGCGCGCTCTAGAGGCAGAGGGGTCCAAAACCAGGGAAACAGAGAGCCTCTCTCTGACAAGCCCTTTCAGCATCCCTGAGATGTTGCCCGGCTGTCCCTCCTTGGAGGCAGTCGGGGAAGATTATCACTGTACCCAGAAGCCTGGCATTCCCTCACTCAAGACAGATGGGTACAGTCGATCATATCCAAGGGTTACATAATTCCTTTCGAGGAAAGTCCTTTCCCCTCAAATTCCCTTCCAGATGTACCACCGGTCTAAGGGAAATTGCAGAGTTAGAAGTCTCAAAACTACTGCAAAAGAGCCATTCAGCCAGTTACAACAGACCATTCAGAGCCGGAATCTACTCAAGGTTCTTTTGGTCCCCAAAAGACGGGAGACTGGAGACCAATATTGGATCTCAGCAGACTCAACAAGTCTGTGAGGAAGACAAGATTCGAATGGTCACTCTTCAGTCAATTCTGCCCTTCTTACAGAAGGACAACTGGATGTGCTCAATAGATCTTCAGGATGCGTACTATCACATCAAAATTCACAGACGCTCCAGGAGATTTCTCCGCTTCGGCTGGGGTCCAGTCATTTCCAGTTCAGAGCCCTGCCCTTTGGTCTCACTACAGCCCCAGAGTGTTCACCAAATGCATGGCAGTGGTCACGGCTCACCTGAGACGTCAAGGATTCCAGGTGTTTCCGTATCTCGACGACTGGCTCCTGTCAGCCACCACCAGGCATCAGCTTATACAAGCCAGGGATTACACAATAAATCTTTGTTCTCATTTGGGCATCTCGATCAACTTCAAAAGTCATCCTTATCACCCTGCCAGTCTATTACCTTCATAGGCAAACTTAAACACTGTTCGATGTCAGCTACCCTTACAGATCAAAGAGTTTCAGACATTCAGAGTCATGTCAGGATCATTCTGGCCAACAAGAAAGTACAGGCCAGAATGGTTCTAAAGGTATTAGGCCTCATGGCTGCGGCCATTACTCTTCTTCCCTGGCTCGATTCTACATGCCTTCTTCAGTGGATGCTGTTCACACAGTGGTCATACCAACAACTTCCTATCGTCACCAGATTCTGGTGACACAGACTTCAAAGATCATCTTGCTTGGTGGATCACATCTCCTCAGGTTCACCAAGGCAGGTACTTTGTACCCCATCCCGATAGCCACTGTCACCACGGATGCCTCCCTGATCGGGTGGGGGTCATTATCAGGGCAGGATGGTTCATGGGGCGTGGCAGCCGTTCGAGTACCATCTGCACATAAATGTCCTGGAGATGAGAGCAGTGCTTTTAACGTTGCAAGCCCTCAACGACTTTCTTCCCGTAGGGACAATTGCAGTCCACACAGACAACATGTCTGTAGTTTGGTATATCAACAAACAGGGCGGAACCAAGTCCTACCCCTTGTGTCGAGAAGCGCTCAGACTATGGCAATGGGCGATCTCCTCTCATCGGTTTCTGGTAGCAACGCATATCCCTGGGAAAACCCTTGTAGCGGACAGATTGAGCAGAGCTATTCTCATGCCTCACGAGTGGTCTCTCAAGCAATCTATAGCGGAAGAGATTTTTCTGGAATGGGGTCGTCCATGTTGCGATCTTTTTGCTACTCCCCAAAACAGCAAATGTCCAGACTTCTTCTGTCTCTTCCCTCTACCAGGCCATCCCCCCAGAGACGCTCTGACCCAGGATTGGCCCCAGGGACTTCTTTATGCCTTCCCTCCATTTCCTCTGATCCCTCAAGTTATCCAGAAAGCTACCGTTTTGAGAGCCAAATTGATTCTCATTGCCCCTTACTGGCCTCGACAAGTTTGGTTCCGGTTCCTCCATCATCACCTTTTGGTGCAGCCGTGGCATCTGGACCCAGTGCCAGATCTTCTGATTCACCAATCGGGTCAGCTGCACCGGTCTATCCCTTCTCTCAACCTCACAGCATGGTTGCTCCACTTCCTTCCTTAGCCAGGCTTCCTTTGATCTCTAACCCAGTTAGAGACATCATAGTAGCGTTAAAATCCTCTACCAGGAGGATTTATACAAGCAAATGGAAACGCTTTCTCTTATTGGGCTAAGGCCAAGAATATTGATCCTTTCACTGCCCCTGTTCAGGCAGTCCTGGACTTCTTAGCAGAGATTTTTCATGCAGGCTCCTCTTCTTCCACAGTCAGAGTTCAATTGGCTGCTATCTCCAATTTTCATGTCGGGATAGCAGATCATAATATTATGTCCCATAGGCTCTGCAGGGCCTTCTTGAAAGGAATTTTCCTACTAAAGCCTCCAATCAGGAATCCTCCTCCTCAGTGGGATCTAAATTTAGTGCTGACATCCTTGATTCTCCCCTTGAGCCAGCTGTTTCTTGTTCCCTGAAATTTCTTTCTTGGAAAACTTTATTCCTAGTGGCTATTACATCGGCCAGGAGGGTGTCTGAACTTCATGCTCTATCAGTTCGACCCCCCTATTTGGTTTTTCACAAAGACAGAGTATCTTTGAGAACTAATCCAACCTTTTTGCCTAAGGTCGCTTCAAAGACCAATTTGAATCAATCCATTGATCTCACTGTATTTTTCCCAAACTATTCAGACAGAGCTGAACAAAAGCTGCATTATCTTGATGTCCACCGTCAACTTAGATATTATTTGGACAGAACAAAATAATTTAGAAAATCTGATCAACTTTTTGTTTCCTATGCGGATAATAAAAAAGGCCTTCCTGTTTCTAAAGTGACCTTGTCCAGATGGCTTTCTTCGGTCATCTCTGAAATTTATCTGCTCAGGGGAAAACAGCTGTGCTCAAAACCTAAAGCACATTCAACTAGGAGCTTAGCTACTTCTACAGCCTTTCAAGCTAGACTTCCTTTAGACACTATTTGTGCAGCGGCCACTTGGGCCACTCCTCACACTTTTGTTTCCCATTACAAATTGGACTTGGCCTCCAGGGACAGAGCCAGCTTTGGCTCTACAGTCCTCAAGAGTTTGTTCCATTGAGCCACCCAGGATAGAGGTGCTAGGACGGTCCCATCAAGCAAGAATGAAGGCGAGATTGACAACTTAACATTAAGAAGTTATGTACCTACCATAACGTTCCATGTTAGTTGTCTTCTCTCGCCTTCTTTCTTTCGACCCTCCCTCCTTCCCCCTGGCCTGGACAGACCTTGTTATAAGAAATTATTATGCTGAAGACCTTTCAGACCTGGTCCTTCTTCCATCCTGTAAGTTTTCTTTCTTCCTTTGGGAAGTGTTTTTTTGCTTGGTGCTATTGCCCTTGGTCATCAAACGAGATCTGGGTACTTACCGCCTTGCATCATGGGATATGGGGCTGCCTCGAGCTGGTAAAAGTGACTCTCGAGCTTAGCAAGTGCCGAGTCGGAGCCGAGGGATCGGCTCCGAACCCATCAAGCAAGAAAGAAGGCGAGAGAAGACAACTAACATGGAATGTTATGGTAGGTACATAACTTCTTATTAATTAATTATGGAAACTAGTCTATGGAGATCAAATGTATATAAATCAGATATGTAAATATATTTAACAGTTAAAAAGAATTAAAAAATGTATAATATAAAAGCTAAAATTTATGTATATATGTATGTATCTGATCTAATGTAGAGGAGAAAGGCACATGCCTCTTAAAGCCATAAGGGACATAAAATTGACGAATATGAAATTGATACATCTAGTATAATGCAATATATGTGATATTAATTAATCTGGTAATCTAGTAGAGCTAAATAAATATATTCATTAAAGATAAACATATATATGTATATATATATATATATATATGATGAATAATATATAGTAATTATAAATAAATAAATACTTTTAGTGAATAATTTTAGATATAATCTCAAGTATAAAATAAAATAGAATTATTATTTCAGGCTCCGTCCTTTCAATGAAGATCTAACACTAATATATTGATTTAGTCCAGGTGGATAGTGTGCTTTTAAACGTAATATCCAACCTAGTTCAATATTTTCTAATTCATTAAAGGTATCACCTTTCCTTTTGTTAGGCTTAACAAGTTGTAATATTCTAAATCTAAATATGTGTCCCGGATTACTATTGACGTGCTTTGATAAGGCATTATTATGATCATTTTTCTTTATATCATATAGGTGATTATAAATTCTTTCTTTCAATAGCCTTGTTGTCATACCTATATAGAACGCCTTACAGTCCAAGCAGTCTGCTAGATATACTAGATTGGAGCGAACACAACTAGCTATAAAACTAGGTTTAAATACAAAATCTATTGAAGGATGTATGAAAACTTGTTCTGTTGTAATATGGACACACATATTGCAAGAATTACAAGGATATGCCCCTAATTTATTAAGTGGAACCCTCATGGTGGCTCCTTTCTTTTCGTCATTAGTCTTTTCTATACATAATAGTCTCTTGAGGTTTTTACTATTAGTATATATGAAGGCTGGTCTCTCTCCTACTAACTTCTTAATTTCTGTGTCTGTTAGGAGTATATGCCAGTTCTTACTTATAATTCTAGTGATACATTTGTTATCACTAGTATATCTGGTTTGAAACTTTACCACATGTTTCCTTGGTGCATAAGTATCCTGTGTACCATTAGTCCTATCTCTAGTATTGTGAGACACTTCTGATAGCTGAAGAGATTGCTTTACAGAGTATATCAAATTTGGGTCATAACCCCTCTCTATGAACATCTGCTCTAATATATGAATTTGTGTAGACAGATCTTCAGCATCTTTACATAATTTATTAATCCTAATAAACTGACTTTTTATAAAGTTGTGAAACACATGCCTAGGATGCATACTGTAATATTCTAATAGTGTGTTTTTCCAACAAGACTTCCTATATATAGAAGTGCGTAAAAAAACACATTCATCTTTTCTGATGGTAATATCTAGAAAATCTATCTTGGTATATGAATATTCAACGGTAAATCTAAAAAATGAAGTAGTTGATTCTAAGTATTCTACTAAAGCTGTAAATTCATCTATGGTGCCCTTTCAAAATATGAGGACATCATCCACAAAGCGCTTGTATAGTAACATCTTCTGAAAACCTACACTATTAAATAGATGCATACATTCCCAATAATGAACAACTAAGTTTGCGTAGGTGTTTGCACAGGGAGTGCCCATAGCCACTCCCCACTGTTGCAAAAAAAGATCATTATCATACATAAAGACATTATTATTTAGTATTAAATCTAATAACGCATTGAGTAAAATCTGGTCATTACTACCAAACATGTTACTATCTTTAATAAGACATCTAATAGCTTCCGTACCATAGCTATTTGGTATGGATGTAAAAAGGTTCTTCATGTCCATAGTTACTAAGAGGCAATCACTAGGAAGACCTTGGTTAAAAGCTTCTAGGTCATCTAAAAGCTGATAGGTGTCTCTTAGTATAGAAGGAATGTTAGTAACTATAGGTCTTAATTTCCTTTCAATATAGACTGACATAGTTTCTGTAATCCACCCATTCCCGACAACTATGGGACGTAGAGGAGGTGGTAATATGTTTTTATGCACCTTAGGCAAACCCTTTATGTATGGGATTCTAGGTTGTTCCACTAAAAAATAGGAATATAAATCATGATCAATTTGTCTACACATTAAAAACTCATAGAGTTCTTGGTGTACCTCATAAATCAATCTCTCTAAGTCAGAATGTTCTATTTTGATATATGTGTCTACATCATTCAACATATTTTGCATACTGTTATTATATGTTTGACGATCTAGCAAGACTATCCCCCCCTCCCTTATCAGCCAGTTTTATGACAATATGATGATCACGCTGTAGGGAGTATATTATTTCCCATTCATTATGTGAAACATTAGTATACAGCTCTTTAGTCCTAAAATTATTAAAATAACAGTAAAAGTCATTTTCACAAGCTCTCAGGAAACATTCCACTACAGATGGTAGTGTCGGCGTGAAGGTGCTTTTCCTTTTGAAATCAGAATCAGTTTCTTGAACAGCTTCAGAGGGTTTATTTTTACTAAAGAAGTTTTTCAAAGCAATAGTACGTGTAAAAAGTCTCAAGTCAATTAGAACTTCGCTGATGTTACTAACCTGAGCCGATATGAATGAGAGGCCTCTGTTTAGCAAAGCATTTTCAGTTTCTGTAAGGACCCGGTTGGATAAATTAAAAACTAAGCTGGTCAATCTCTCATTCGATTTCTGTGATTTGGTTGTTCGCCTGAAAACTTCCTTTTTGTTCTCCCTCGACTGCTGGATCTGTTTTGTGGTGTCCTTTGGAACTTTATTGGTAACGGTAAAAAACCCTCAAGATTTCCTTGTTTAACTTTAGGTTTCGCACCAAGCGTGCTGGGGTTCTGTCTTTCCAACGCTTGCTGATTAGGAGGGGGAGTATCTCTGATGTCCTGAACCACAGTATTCGTTAACGTTGAGTGCGAAGCCGTTGCATCATCTGTAGAGATAGGATCTCTTAAAAGGGAAATATTTGGTTGAGAATGTAAAACACTCACTTCATTGGCAATGGAAAAACGTTCTTCATGTGTGTTGTTAATGTTTGTAGATTCCATTCTAGTATCTCTATACCTAGGCCAAGCAAATACCTGGCCGTTATGGAAATCAATATGGTCCCTTTGAAGTTTTCGTGTTTTTACCTGTTGAAGCTTTTCACTATAAGCAGACACTTGGCTGTATAGATTGTCTAATCTTTGAAGAAACATTTCCCCTTTAAATTTTGGTGAAATATCTTTAAACAAAGTTTCAGTTTTTGAATTAAGTTCTTTCTCTATAGGTAAGAAATAGTCAATAAGTAACCTTATATAATTAAACCCCAGGTCCAGGTTCAACTGTTGCCATCTTCTTAGAAGCTCCGGATGATTTTCGCCATAGGTTGGCATACACAGGACTCTCATTCCCCTGGGTATAACTTTGAAATGTGAACAGGCTTCTAGGTGTCGTCTTTGCCAAATGAGCCTGTATAACCTGTATAGTGTGTTTTCAAGTTCTTTATACATGGCATTAAATTCTCTTTGAATGTCTATATTCCCTTTGTCTAAAAAAGTAGTTGACATTGCAAATTTCATGTTCAGTAAGGGATTGTCTTTTGACTCAGTTGAGACATTCCATTTTCTTACCAAAACTTGTTTATCGGGCACATAGTCCAGTTCTACTGTGGTAGCATCCATCATGTGAAGGCAGCTGAGCGTAAAAAAGAGAGCAGAACCAAGAAACACAACCTCAGCTGGCTCCCAAAGGTCTCCTCCGCAATATATGGAAAATGCAGTACAAACACCAGAGTATCGACCACCACGATGATGCAATAAAAACTTCTTTATTCGAGCAAACAAACAGAGATGAGCGCTTTCGCGTACACACTGTATGCTTCTTCAGATCTACTAATTGTGGAACCATCATCCTTATATACATCTAGTATGCTCAGGCTAATAAAACAATTATGTAATGATAGCAACAATCTTCCAATTAATAAATCAAAAGCTGATTGAAATTCAACAAGCCAGATACTACTAAGAGCATCTAGCTGCAAAAACCAAATAAACTAATACACTATCCTTGCTAACTAAAATGAAACTCAAACGCAGAGAAGACTTGCAGACTCTGCACAAAAGGCACACCAGCTGTAAACTGACAGGAGAATATGTTGCTGTGAGGTGACATTGCCACTTGATATCCACTTCCCTCTTGCCCTTTCCACAAAAAAAAAAAAAAATGATGTGGTCACCTAGGATGGACTTGAGACACTAGCCAAGAGCTCCTTGTAAAGGACTTGCAAGATGCCTTTCCCTTTTGCCATACTGAAGACTGTATTCGGAGACTCTTGAGCCACCCTTTCCCCCCCAAGGATTGGCTGAAGTTTTCATATGGCTGTATGATCTCGGAGATTAGTCCCTTGAGCCTTCAGGTTATGGAGCACAGTGAGGCAAGACCTGGGACTCCCCTCCAGGGATCGGCATCCTCCTAGCCTATGTGGGTCATATATATACGTAAATATATATATATATATATTATATACATATATATATACGTATATATATATATATATATATATATATATATATACATGTATATATATATATATATATATATATATATATATATATATATATA